>NC_056728.1:413503630-413803630 GCF_019279795.1 Protopterus annectens
GCATTTGTGGAAGAAGCCCCAAGGTTTTGGAAGGCTCATTGGCTGTTGTATCCTAAGCAGGATATAACCCATACAGCTAAGGCTACTGCAGCAGTGATTTACAAATGAACATGTTTTTCTTCTTCTAAAGAGCAAATTGTATATATACTGTTGCCCTAGAACTAGGTGTAGTGATCAATATTGAGAGCAAGCCAGTCGTAAAAGTACATGTCGTAAGGGAAAAAAATTGATAAAGCATGCAAGTAGTCTGCTCACCAAAATAAATGCTCATTGCAAATATATGCACTGTACAAACAAACAAACATACACACACACACACACTCACTCAACTAACTCAGCACTCAACATCCACGCACCCAGACACAACAGAAAGCACAGAAACATGTTTTATGTGGGTTCAAATCCCCCACACTTTCCAAAAGTAACATATCCAATGCTACAATCACACATACATTGGAGTAAGTGCCATTCAGACGTAATCACATAGACACCTGTCTAGCACCACATATAAATTAAACTCTGAGAATCCCTTCTGTTAACAATGCACACAAACACACACACACACACACACACACAGACACACACACACACACACACACCAGACTCAGTCACTCATGCATTCACAAACACTGTAGACACTACTGAGCCTCTTATCTATTGATCACACACAAGACACACATGCGCACATGCACATACAGTCAAACAGACAGACATACGCACACTCACAACCAACACATCAGGCATCACTTCAACCGTGCATTTAACCCTTGCACAAACATAAATCACTTTTCCTGCCTATAAATTACACCCACATTGATGGAATGCTTTGTTAAGGCAGTGGTGCAAACACTAGGAGTGAAAAATGCTGCCACAGCATAGCCAAATCATCAGAAGGCCATAAAAAAGGAAATCTGAAGTCCGTTTTCTTCTCTGCACATCAGCTGGGCATCAGAGGGCAGATAGCTTATAATTTGCCAAGTCCTTTTGAGAAAGAGTGACATTAGGAATTATCATTAGTTGTTTTCCAATGCATTACATTATTATGTTCATGCTTTAATAGAGTTTGTCAAACTTGTTATTAATACTCAAGTTAAAAGCCATGCCTTAAGTCATGTTTTTATGTTTTATATTTTTAACTTAGACTCAGTTATGGTGTACTAGCCTTGATGATCAAACAAGATTTACTCATTGTGTTACAATTCCGGTAAAAAACAATATACGAGTAACAAAAATGGTGTTACAGTGCTTTCGCTAATCGTTATGCTTTTTCAGATCTGACAACTGTTTTAATGGCTACAAGATATATTTTGTAGTATAAAGTAGTTGAAAAAGAGTAATGATCACTCATTGCTTAATGTTCATTTAAAAGCTTTTTGGGGACTGTTTTTCATTTGTTTGGCATGCCATGTGGTTAACCATTGCAGTGTATGTTGTTAACTGGGTTTAATAACAGTTGATTAATGCAGTATATAAAAAAATAACACTTTTTGCAAGTTAGGGTTATACATCTGCTCGATATACATTAAAGGATTATATGGAACCAAAAGGGGGTGAAACTAAGTCTGAAGCTCAAGCAAAACCCATGCAATAAATCTAAAAGTTAAAAACAATAACCCTCCTGTGTTGACTGATCAGGAATAATGACCCGTATTAATCAGGGAAGTGAATGGGACACCCTGGTGGTAGAGTGTGTCCTGTGGAGGGGCTTATCTCCAGGTAATGGAGCTTTGGAGACAGAGTTAATAATCTGGGCATGCTTTTAGATCGGAGATGTCTCTCTTTCCCTAGGGGTTTTGAGAGTCCAGGAGTCTAATTCACAAATCTGTGGGTTGAAATGAGCATGCGAGCAGTCAGCCATCAAGCGGTTTGAGTTTCCCTGATTCAGTCATTCGGAATTTAATAGATAAAAGCCATTGTAGGCCATCCCCAGATAGCAGTGAATGGGTCAAGGTCCTCAGCCAGTACAGGACTGGAGGGTTGAAGTGTGCAGAGGCCCCATTAAAATGACCAAATAATTTTTTTTACCTCGGATCTGCACCATCTTTTGTGGGATCCCAGCAGTGATCCGAAAAGCATATACTTTTTTTTATATAATTTTATATATCTGTATCTCCATATACTTTATCATTTATGGAGGGCAGTGCTCTGACAGGTGTAGGAAGCTGAAATGGACGTATTGGCGGTGCCCGTCCTGTCTTGAAATTTGTATTAAATTTATTTTAAAGTCAGTCTACAGTGGTCATGGCGTAGGGAGCATGGGCTGATGTAGGATGGTTAGGATTTCTGGTGAAAAGTTTTGTCATTATCTTGGTGGTTAATTGTTGAGCTGGTCCAAGGGTTTCCAAAAAAATAAAAGAAGATGTGGGGCTGTTATTGGTAAGGACTCTAAATAGAAAAACTAAACACACTTTAAGGTGGCAAATATCTTTTTCTTCTTATAATCTAATTCAGCATCCCTGGTTTGGTCTGGCCAATATAGCATGTGTGTAAGATCACCTTACAGATGGACGCATCGGTGAGGTGAAATTGTATTTGGCTGGAATCACTGCTTATTAAGTTTATAGATATTATAAAGCACGGTGTGTGTGTGGAGGGGGTTATCCTGTGAAAAGACACAGTCGAGGGTTATTTTTTTAAAAGCAGTATGTTTTGCTGAAGGGAATTCGTATTGGAGACTACATGGTAAACACAATGCTTGCTAGGTCTCTGTGGATGAATCTCACAAACACACACACACACACACACACACACACACACACACACACACACACACACACACACACACACACACACACACTTTCTTTTGCTACTTACCATTTCTTCCAGGTGTCCCACCCTCTCTCATTTGCTGCCAGTAGTGTATTTCTGTGTATCACATCATCTGTGTCTTGCAGACCTCCTCTTCCTTCTGCCCTTCCCTGGAATAGCCAATTGGTAGCAAAGTATTCCTTCTGGTGATTATTATTTCATTATGCAGTGTAAGTTGTAATGTCTGAGCATTTATTTTAGCAATTCCTTTCTTTGTGTTCTTCTCCTCAAGATGTTCTGTACATCCACTAGATTTCTTTCTCCACTTAACTGTCTCTTCCCAATTAGCCTGATAGTCATTTATAATAATACAAAACTTTTCATTTGTGCTGTCAGAATATCTTCTAAGGTCTGGGCTACTAGCCCCCCCCCCCATTCCTTAGGTAAGACTAGTTTATCCCATGATATTCTAGGTTTCCCTCCATCCCTGTCACTCCCAAATGAAATCAACTGTGATGTCCTTTACTACCATTATAAATTTCAGTAGGAGACACATGAGATGGCCTGGAACAACTACAGATTTGAAGTATGGAGACACATGAGATGGCCTGGAACAACTACAGACTTGAAGTATGCAATTGTTCACTGCCCTTATCCTTTGAACTAACTCTTAGTGCAGCATTTTCCATTTTTTTTTACTTGTTTCCAGTTTGATCTGATCCTTCTAAGAATCATTTCCCTTTTCCCCACAAAGCTGTCCATACCCCCTAAATATTTAAATCTTTCTTTCTTCCATACTGCATTTTCCCTACCAGTTCGACTGCCTTGGTACCATTTATTAACATTGCTCTTGTTTTTGCAACATTGACTTTGTAACCTAACAGTTCCCCATAGATGTATAGCATATCAATTACTTTTTAAAATCTGTTTCAGGGTTTTCCTGTTATATTAATATACTATCTGCAGAAAGTGATCCTGTGCTCTTTTCTGCCATCTTTGAATCAGTTACTGATAGAAATGTTGCATTTAAACCAGACAATTGTGCAGATTGCAATAATATGCCTGAGAATACCTTTAACATGTTGGGACTTGAAAACACATAACAGAGAACTCTGTACACATTATTAATATAATTTAGCCACCTGCTGGTACCATTGGATGAGAAACTGTTGGTATCTATGTAAAGATAATAGTTAAAAGCTCTTTTTCAAAAATTATAACACTTAAGAAATCATTTTTTTTAATAGTTTGGGTCATTTGGCTTGTGAAAAGTTAGGAATGGTAAAATAAATCCACAGGGTGTATCATATGTACATAGCCAGTAACAGAGGCATCTCAGATACTGTGCAAAGCCATAACAGTGATACATAGTTACTTTGTGTTTAAGTTCATAGGTTCATAGGTTTGTACTAGGCTAACTGCCTTTGTGCATTTTAAGCCTAGTCAATTATCCCCCTGTGAGATACAAACCCTGTACCTTGTGTTTGTAAGGCAAACACCTTAACCATTAGGCCATCCTCCCAACTCTTAAGTCTTTTGGGTTTGTAGTACCATGATGGGAATGCACCCGATTTTTAAGTTAAAGTACTGTTAAAGTTCAAGAAATTAGTATTGTTACAGTCTTTAATGTTAGCCAAAAGTGCTCATCACAACATCCACGGTGTGCCCGGAATTGACTCATGCTGTAATTGATACATATGTAATTCTTCTGTATGTATTTATGAATATTATATACTGTACAGAAGTGATGATTCATTTGCAGGCATTGTATGTTTTCCTGGAGACTATTATATGTAAATAAATCCTGATGTAGTGACAATAATTGAAGATACAAAGAAATTATGTGTAGCTCTTAAAATTAAATTAAGAAAGGAAATGAAGTAGGTGGAAAAGTTAGGCATCATTAAGTAGTTAAAGCCATCAGAATTGTTGAGCAGTATAGGGCTGTTATAAAGTAAGATATTTTTTTTTTTGCATTGATCCAGTGATTTAAAGAGAGCATTCCCCATTCCTTGCAGTTGAGGATCTATTTTGAAAACTGCTAAGTTCTTTTCATTACTATATGTATCAAATGGTTTCTGCCAGATATAACTAGAGTACAAACAGAGCTCCAATCTGTATACATTTAATATTTTATTAGGAAGACACACATTCCTTAGACTTCATTTTACTTTTTAATTAGCATAGTGGTATTCCAGAGTGCTGTCACACAGGTAATTGAAGGCTTGGGAATTGCTAAAACCTTAAGTGATAATCTAGTGGTCTTGGGTCATATATAAGAATAGGACAATGAGAGACTGATGCAGCTGCCAAACAGATTAGCACGGCATAATTTCGTATTTAAGAAGAGTAAATGTAAGAGCAGAAAGGGTGTTTTTGATTACTTAATGAGCAAATTTGTGATGCTTAGATATTAAAATACCATGACATGGTTAAGCTAGTTCTCTTGCAAGAAAATGCTACTCAGAACTGTATAGGAGCTCTAAACATGCAAGCTGTCGGTGGGTCTATAGAATTTATAGGTCCACAAAAGAGATATGCTCAGCTGTTAGTAACAATGTGTGAATGTGAGACATTTGATAAATATGTCTACAGTAAAGAAGTTCAAGTGGAAACAGACCAAAACACCTTTGTACGGGGCAACTCCTAGATTGCAGAAGATGTTACATTTGCCTTTTCTGTCAGGGCCCCACTGATCTGTAGTGTGCTCACTACTTTAAATTTCCTCACAAATGAGACCCTCTGTGTGTGTAGAGAAGCTCAGTATCAGTTGTCTAAGAAATAATACTGAACTTCTTTACACACACTGAGGATCTATTTGTGAAGAAATTTAAAGAAGTAATGAGCACAATTTCTTACCCCCCCCCCAGACATATTATAGTAGCTCTCTGTCACGTCTCTGAAATTTGACTGATTGTGAGGAAAATTAAAGAAATAATGACCACATTGATCCTAGAGCTCAGTTGCCTTAGTAAGTTGGAGGGAATTACAGCTCACTGGGGTCCTGAAGAAAAGCCATTAGCTATATGGGATAAAGATTATTGTGGAACTTCTGGAATAAATACATTTGATTATATTGATTATAGTACTCTTCAGCTCAATTTGATGGAGATTAGAAGTCACAAAGACCTGCAGTGGTCAAGATTAAGTATATTATAGATTACGTTGCTAATAAGGAGAAGTAATTCTTGGGGAGACAGTGAGGCACCAGTGCTGTCTCCATGAGTGTTTGTCTCAAATCTACAGGTTTTGTTTTGAGTAGTGAAGTTGCTTAAAGTTTTATGCAGGAGTAGAAGTAAAAACTGTAATGGCACATTAAAGCTTAGGAAGGAGAACACTTTTCCAAATGTCTAGCTTAGTCAGAAGAGTATTAGCTTTTTTTAACAAGTGTAGAGAATTCAAATTGTGCTTCCCAGTCATTGTGAGTGGAAAAAGTAAGTTCTGAGTCAAGTCAAAATCCAGATATTTGTACACTTTTACATGTCCAGCAGCTTGCCCTTCTGGCCCAGCAATGCCCACATTTTCATAATTCTGGCTAAAGCACCTGTGGGTGCAGGATTGCATAGTTTTAGTCTTACTTGGATTGACTGTAAGTTGCATTTGTTCAGTGCCATGACAGAGCACAGTTAGGGTGCCACTAAGAGACTTATTTATCTGAGGAGGACAGTACTCAGGGACCAGAAATTAACATCTAAGTAAAAAAAAATGTGTTATTATTGAACAGGGACATTACAGGCAAGTTTATATGTAATGTAAATTGTAGGGTTTCTTGGACAAATCCTTGAGGAACATCCAACTTCATCAAGTGAATTTAAAATTTTATCTTTATTATGACTACTTGGAACAATCTGTTTTGCAGCAAAATTAAAAAAAAAACAAGCATTTATATTCTACCTCATACCATAATGTACAAGCTCTTTAACCAATAACCCATAGCTTACAGAATTTAAAGCCGCATTGAGCAGTGTGTTAAATGAGCAACAGTGATTTCTTGTGTCTATTACATGCCCTGCACTCTCAGACTACAGTGTCAATAGATCTGCCAGTGTTCATTTCTATACTTATGATGAACTGATGTGGAGATCAGTGATGGCAACCTGATCTTCATCTTAGATGTTTGGGTACTCCTCATGGGTGCAATTCTTCCACTGACAATTGTCAGTACTTTTATGTAGATTTGATGAAACTTTGGGATAGTCAGTAACGATATGCTGATTATGAGTTGGAATAGGCCAAAACATTGTTTTTTATGTCACTGAAAAATTGCTCAGAGGTTGATCTCTAGATACTTTTGACAATGGGAGACCATCTTTGAAAATTCCTATGTCATACAACAAATGTCTAACTTCTAAAAGAGTCTTAATTAATCAAGTATAGCATATCTTAACATTGTTAGCCTCAGCAGCAGCAAAGTTTATTTCAGACTTGAATCACAGATTATTCCTCTTATATAACTGAAACTAAACATTCAACTTTCACCTTAGCTGCCTAAGGACTTTGGGGAATTTCATACTTAACAATCCCCCTGCAGAGCCTGAGGATGAGCTCTAATTAAAAAAACATCTTCAAGCCACTTTTAGTATTAAAAGTCATGCCATCTTAGCTGACTGCCCTACTAATTAGGTTCTCTCAAGAATCAGTGTTGCAAATCACATTTAGGTACTCACTAGCTATGCTTGCTTTCCTTCTGCTGGCACATTGAACTCTTGAATAATATCCTATAATATTATGGCATCATACTCCCAATGAACATATAAGAGTAGCTTTATACTTCTTGTGGAATTCAGTCTTATCTGGGCCATTTAGCTTAATTGTACACTCAAGGCCACACTGGGTAGTCTAGGTCTGCAGCTTGTTATAAACTGTATCCAGCCAGACCATGCCATTTGTGTAAGTGTTAAGTATGACTCAAACTTTAAAATGCACCCTGGCAGAAACATCTTTAACACTCACTTTCAGTTCACTAGCAATGTTTCCATTTGTATAGACTAAACTAGTCATACTAGCAAGTAATCGTTTAATGGTATACATGTAAATAATTGGACAACTTTCATACAGTTATGCTAGAATTTGATACTGCTACCTAAGGCAGAGCACTGAAGTATTCCCTTTAATGCTAAGGCCTCTACTTGAGTATGCTGAACCAAACTTAAATTAAACAGAGCTTTCACAGAGACAGAGAAAGGACAGAGAGAGAGAGAGAATAAATTCCTTTAAAGGGCCAGTGAATAGGACACTAGTATGACTAGTTTAGTCTATACAAATACAATATATATACAATAGGAGAAGAAGAAAAGGCTTTAAAACTCCCTGGACTGTCAAGAACATCCATCTAGACTTCAGAACAAGCAATCATATTTGTCATCATTACAAATTGTCTTGATTAATGTCTGATAAAGACCAGTTTACTCCAGAATAAGAATCCGTTGTATTGAAATTAAGCAGATTAATCTGCCTAACTCCAGAACAGACAGAAAGACCTGTTTGACCTGCCATAACAGTTGTGGAAAGATACCAAAACTTTGACAGGGAACTCTGCACACAGTGCCATTCCTTGCTTCCCAATTGCTGACAGTTATTCATCCACTTCACTGGGCATTCCTCAGACTCAGTTAAAGGACTTCCATTCAATAGAATGCTTTTAATAATTGATGGACTATCCATGGACCATGCCTTAATGATCCACTGTCACTGCTGCATCAGCCTTTCTTTTCATTTAAAGCAATAATAGTGGGCTTCATTTAGGAAATTCCGAGGAAAATTCCATCTAAAGTGTATGCAGGTAAAGAGACACCTAAGCTGAGAGCCGAGCTGTAGTTCGAAAGCGTTAAGTATAAAAACCTAGTAGAGTGGGGATTTGGTCACGAGAGGGTTAAACCTGAAAAACCTGAGATAGCTGAGAAGTCAGTCACCACTCAACAGAGAACTGTAGTAGAAAGGACTCAATCTGCAATTGAGTATCCTAGAAATCCAGACAATGACTCAGTGGAGAAGGGCATGGTTGTGATCCACAAAGTCCTTTATAGTTAGATCTGTCAGAAATGGTATTCAGTTTGAGTTGTGGATTTTACATTTCAGCTCAGTCCAGAGTTGTGAGTTAAGAGTTTTAATCGGGAGAGGAAAAGATCTTATGAAGTGCTGTATGCAGCCTGATATGTGAGGTTAAAGCAGAAGAGGGATTTTTGTTAAGTGCTGTATACATCCTACTTGGTGAAATGCCCCAGCTGTGTAACCAGAAAAAGAAGTCTCCGAGGGAAAGAAGCTAATGTGTTTCACATGACAAGTACTGGACTGAAACAGGAGGGCTTCCAAGATGGCTGCACATTGAGTAGCTTAATTTCAACTCTGCCAGTGTGAAAACAGAAACTCAGAAGAGAGAACCAATGAACTCTTTTTTTTTTTTTGGTAAATTTCAGTAACTGGCTAGTAAGTGCACTGCTAGATGCCAGCAAAAAAGAAATTCATAGAACCTGAAAGAAAATCAACCACAAAAGGTGAGGAAAAAACACTGACTGGGAAGAATTCTGCAGCTGTTCAGCAACAAGCAGTGCAAGCTACATCTTTGGTGCAAGATATGACTTCCAGTAACCTAGAGGAAAAAATAAGTTAAATGTACTCAGAGCTGATTAAAATAAATGAAACACTGATGGAGTATATCACCTCAAATAACAAAAGGCTGGATAAAATGGAAGCAGCCTTAAACAGATATTCAGATGAGATGAGATGATAAAACTACAAAGACTGAAGATCAAAATGAAGAAAAGGCTGGCTGAATATGAGACTGCTCCAGAAGAAATGTTTCAAAAAATAATAGAATTAGAGGACAGAGTACATAGGGAAAGCCTGAGATTTTCAGTTGTACCAGAGAAGCTGGAAGGAACAAACTGCAGTAATTTTATGAAAGCACAAATAAGCAGCTGGACTGATATTCCATAGCAGGAGCTGTTAATTACAAGGGCACATTGTGTTTATGCTCCAAACCTGGCCATGAGAAAATAACCTAGACCTTTAATAGTAAAGATGTAATCCTACCAGCAGAAGGAGTTGATTCTGACAAAATTGGAAAATAAACCAAAATAACAGAAACAAACTGAGAATAAGAACAACAAAAAGATGGTAATGACCACATAGCACCTCTATAAAAATCCAAGACTTTTATTCCAAACTTGATAAGCACTTTCTGATGACATTTTTGCACTGAGCAAAATGAAAACACTTATCCAGTTTGGAATAAAAGTCTTTAATTTTTATGGAGATGCTACATGGTCATTAGCAGCTTTTTGATGTTCTTATTATCTGACAAAACTGTGGCAAAAGGACAAAGTACTAAGCATCTAAGTGGGAGATAGTAGAGTGTTTGTGGAAAATGCTTACTAACTGTGCACCAGGCAGAAGAGTAGTAAATTTATTCCACTTAATCAGGGAATGTCAAGAAGCAGAAGTGAGATTCAAACTACTGTATCCAGATATCATCAGAGTATTCTTTCCTGGAAGGACAATATAATTTTTTAACGCAGAACATGCTAAGGAGGAAATACAAAGTGTGTCCAATAAAAAGTGAGCTGTGAAATGGAAGGAGATTCTGCTTCTTGTTCTTCTGCTAATGAGTACCACAGAGAGACTGTGCCAGTGAAACCTTTTCCAGTGTTTCAATGAAAATTGCTTGCAAGACAAAAAAAGCACAAGAGTTGACTAGAAGAACCGAAAATACATTGGAAGGGAAGCAGAGACTAGATATGGGTGATGAAGATAAACAGGAATAAAACCAGCAACTCAGAAATCGACAAATAAATGTGGGATTATAAAGCATTAGTTATATTTGTGAAATATGACAGAACAAGAAAAACTGCAAATATAAAGCATATGCCTTACTTCATGTCATTAAAGTTTAGAAGAAAGCTTAGGAGAGGGGAAGAGGTAGGAAAGAGTTAACTATAAGTAAAAAAAAAACAACTTGTGTTCTTAACAGTAATATTTGCATAATGCATGCTTTAAAGTGAAGTTTTCTCGGTTATTTTCAAGGTAATGAGGATACTAAAGTAAACAGGTGCCCCTGTTTTTTTTCTTCTTTTCTGTTTTTCCTTGTTCAGTTTTAAGGAGTGTAGGAATGGCAATATAAAAAAGTCTGTTCAAAAGAGTATGATACAAGAAAAAAATATGTGTTTTTTCTCATTCTTGCATTGGGAAATGACTGGATTAAGGCTCTTTTTAAGAGAAAGCAAATAAATAAAAAAATAATATAATAAAGCTCTCCTCTAGTAAATAATTAAATAAATAAATACATACTTGTAGAAGCAATTCTGTATCTGGTTCTCATGTCTCCACGGAGACAATCTGATGAGCAATAAAAACAGAATACTTCTTTCTTTTAATGGCTTTCTTTCAATGGCTAGGAGATGATGTTTTTTTGAAAGCTTTCAATTGTTTTCTCATTCTGGAGAATAATAAATATAAGAGAAAACCAGATATCACATAGTAGAAGCATAGGCTATATCATGCGTCTTAGCATGGATAACCTTCCTTTTAGGTTAACCCAACTAAGTAAGTGTGGCTGTCAGGTTGGGACAATTGTTCCTTTTAGGAAGGTAAAACTTCAGTATTTGAAGATGTACATAGTTCAGTGTGTTAATGCTAAGTTAATAGGTTTTGGGGTGTATTAGGGGTGTATTTGTTTTTTGTTTGAGGGCTTTCAATAAAATAAAATTTTGCAAGATGAGACATGGGCTCAAATGGATATGACAAGAAGCAAATGTATAAAACGTCAACCTGCTAAACATTAGTGTGTGGGTGTAACACAAAAGCTAGAACTAGATTCTTGACAAAAAAGCCATTACAAATAAAAGGTGGGAATAATAACTTTTCAACATAATGACCTTTTTGATACTACCTTTAAATGTTCATGGTCTCACAGATATATACAAAAAAGAAAGAGTAGTGAATTGTATTAAAAAATGTAATCCAAACAACTATCGAAAAATGAAAATCAAGACCACTGGTTCAGACCCAAAATACTTTATTCTCTAGCTACTCGGTACAAAACCTTCAAGGAGTTACAAAATCCATCTAACAATGTGCAGTCTTTTATACAAAATCACAAGTTCAATCAATCAATTACACAATTAAACAATTAAATAAAACATTTCCAATTAACCTCTCCATTCCGTCCTATAGGGAATATAGTGTCATATTTAAGAATAAAAACAGATTCCGTGTACAACAGTTTTTTTTTTCAAAAGAACATCATCATCATCTTTAACAAATATTTGCTTTAAAATACAACCGCAAGGCATAGAAAAATCACTACCATGCTTTACTTTAAAATGACATGACAAAATCTTGCCCTTCTGATTTTTATGTTGCCAATATTTTCCATTAACCTTACTTTAAAACTTCTTTTTGTTTCACCAACATAAAAGAAACCACAAGGGCATCTTAGGACATATATAACCCCCTTACTGTTGCATGAAAAATGCCCCTTTGGTATATATTTGATCTTATTTATATACTCAAAGGAACACACTATATATTTTCAAGCAGAACAACTATTGCACTTAAAAGTGCCCATAGTTGTTGGACAAGCATTTAAATTTATTTTTGGTAAAACAAAATTACCATGGACAAGCATGTCCTTTAAACTCCTCCCCTGTTTATATGACATCAAAGGATATTTGCTCAAAATTTTACTCAAATCCCTGTCTCTATGGAGAAAGTTCCAATAATACCTTACAATATTGCAGACTTCTTCACTTTTAATGTTATATGTAGTAACAAAATACACGTGTTCCTTCCTATTATTTCTACAATTTTCACTACCCCCATTATTCCAAAACCTTTCATTAACATTATTTTTTGATTTTAACGTAAAAAGTTTGTACTTGGCTTTTTCTATTGCTTTTTAATATAACTGCTATTACAAAACATAACGGAGGTATTCTGTATTTCTTCCAATAAATTTGTGTCAACATTACAGATTCTAGATAATCTTAAAAATTCACCATAGGGTAAGGATGATAAAACATGGAGAGGGTGGCAACTAGTGGTATACAAGTATTAACTTCCATCCATAAATTTTCTATGTACCCCAATACAAATTTTGCCATTATTCAAACCTTTAAGTGTTGAATCTAAATAAGATACCTGTGCTCCATATTGTAGCCCATCAAAAGACAAATTAAATGTATTCTGATGTAAATCAGTAACAAACTGCAACATTTCATCTTTACCCCTTCACAAATAAAAATGAAATCATCTATAAAACGAAAATAATGTTTAAAATGGCTGTTTCTTGTTTTTGACTAAAGATTTCATTATTAAATATGAAAAAGTTGTTGCTTAAACAAAAAGATGTCAAATCAACCAAATAATTTGTCAATGGACGATCTCCCAAGAAATATATTATGGCATGTAGTCCATCTTTATGTTGAATTTATGTATATAAACTTTTGACATCCAGTGTTACCCATTACATGTTTTTTTCCACTCCACATGAGAAATCTTGTCTAAAAATAAAAACTATCCTTTCTATAAGATGGAATTCTCAGAACATGTGGTAAGAAAATATTGTGTAACAAAAGCCCAACTCCATGTAAAAAATATTTACAGGCAGAAATGATAGGACGTCCTGGTGGGTTGTTCATATCTTTGTGCAATTTAGGCAAACAAAAAAATGTAGCTAAGGCACAACCTTCACTGTTGAATTTCTTACATACTTCATCATCTGAAAAATACCCAAACCTTACACCTTTCTGCAACAATTCTTGGAACCTAATTATAGCTTGTTTATAACTCTTATTGTCACTGACCTCATATAGGTTCATAGGTAGGTACTAGGCTATCAGCCCAAGGGCCTAAGTAAGCCTAGCCAACAAGGTTCCCTGGCTTAAGCCACCCAAGAAAGTTAATTTCCTGTGTCCCTGTCGAGCAGAGCCACAGAAGTGATCCCCGGTGTGTATTTCCTATTTCCCAGCCAATCATCAAGATTTTTCTTGAAGAGTGCTAATGAGGAACTTTGCTTGACATAGATGGGTAGCTTGTTCCAGAGTATAGGAAGTCTCTAGGATAGGAATCTATCCCTCCAGCATGTCCTGTTTATTGTGGTGACAAGGTTTAGGTCCCTAGAGCATGTAGCTCAGAGGGATTGGGATTTCTTTAGCTGTAGCATGTCCAACAGCTCTGGGTTTTTCTTAGCTTTATATGTTAGGTAGAGATCTCCTCGGAGTAGGCGATAATGCTACAGTCTAAAGCTGGAGTTTTTTGAGTTGGTCAGTGTAGAGCATCTCTTTGAGGCCAGTAATCCTCTTTGTGAGGTACTTCTGTGGCCTTTCCATCTGCTGCAGATGTATTGTGAGGTACATTCCAATATATATATATATATATATATATATGCATGCCTCTTTATTCTGAAGATGTTCCAGGCGCATTCAATAATACTGTTGAAAATGCTTTATTAATATTTTATTTCCCTTATCAGATGGTTGTAAAATCAAATCCCTTCTTTCTTACAATTCTTTTAGAGCTTTCCACTCTTTTAGTGTCAAATTATAACAGAAATAATTTTTGTTATAAAGCAACTTATCACACATTTCATTCATGGCAAAATTTAACTTTGAATTAAAATTAATAATTTTTTCATTGGAATAAGGAGGAAAAAACCTACTTTTCATAGTCACAACAGAAGTATCAATAGAACAATAAGCATTATTCTGTACATGTTCTATAGACAAAAATCTGAAAAACAAGAATGGAAACTTCCATAGAAACATTAGTACATACTGATTTATCATCGCAACTAGCAGAAAACACGTTAAGATACAACTTACGAACAAAATGGAAGACTTCCTGGCTTAAAACATGTGTCCTAGGTAGTACTGTAGGGACACATTTCAGCCCTAAATTCAAAACATCAAATTGTTCATCTGACAGAATATATCCATAAAGATTCACAACCGTATTACATTTAACACTAACAAAGTCATTGCCACCTGTCTCTTATGTTGTTAAATTGCCATGGTCCTGGTGCTATATAGTCCCCGTAACCATTTCCGTTGGTATAGAAGCCATTGCGGTTCTTTTTCGATTAAATTGTGCTCTGTCATTGTCCTCTTCCTTCCGAAACTGGCATTCATGTTCCTCTGGTTGTTTAGCTGCTGGCAAAGCCGGATATTCATGCTCATCGCTTTCTAAGCTACCATTATGGTCTTTCCCTTCTGAGGAAGCAAAGGAAACTGAAAAAGGTTTTTTAAAACCTCCCCTATTACATCATCCTTTCCCACGTTGCTGATTGGTTAAAGACACAAAGAACCACCCAAGAACAACCCATTCTCATAGTCCTTTATATCCCTTAGCAGTTTTATTTTTTTTATATTTCACTAAATCTTTTTCTAGTGAATTCAACTTCATATTCACATTTTCCATTAAAATATTCATGTTAGTGGAATTCAGAGAACTAGAAATCTCCAAAGACAGTGACTGAAATTCTTGCTTGAGTTTTTGCTGTTTAAGTTGATGACGCTCAAGCAAAATAGAAAGCCAATTTGTAACACACCTATGGGCTGCTGCCACCCAACATTCTTTAAATACTTTATCAGTATCACAATGTACATCAAAGGGTTCACTAGGGCTTTTTATAAACTGCAGACCCCTAGGTGTGACATTCAACTCCATATACCTTTTTAAGCCCAAAATATTAAAGTGTACCTTAGTTTCCTTTTTCAGCAACATTTCAAATTTATCACATAGTCCCCTCATACCTAAAGGGACAGAATTAGGAACCTGTCCCACTGCTGAAAAGGGATTGTTCACTCATTTCTGCCTCTCCTCAACACACCGATCAAACAGCAGGGCAAAATTAGACAACCATGGTTGTTCTCACCAGTGGAAATCTGTGTAGCCTGAATATATTGTTCCATCGTTCTCTGTGCCCCAGGTAAATGTTCATAGACACCAGCAGCTTCACTAAAAAAATAAAGGTCAGTCTGCTAAACATTAGTGTGCATGTAACACAAAAGCTAGAACTAGATACTTAAAAAAGCCATTACAAATAAAAGGTGGGAATAATAACTTTTCAACATAATGACCTTTTTGATACTATCTTTAAATGTTTGTGGTCTCACAGATTTATACAAAAAAAAGAGTAGTGAACTGTATTAAAAAATGTAGTCTGCAAGTAGATGTGCTACAGGAGACACATTTGGAAAGAAATGAACATGTGAATTTGATAAAAAAAGGTTTTCAGGAAAGTTATCCAGTGGAATACCTGGGACAAAGGAAAAGAGGAGTACTTATATGAATTGCAAGTGGAGCTCCAGTAGTTATAGAAGAGGACAAAACAGATAATGGTTGATATGTAGTATTAAGGGGATACAGGCGAGGGAGGAGGATTACACTGGCATGTATTTATATTGCACCTAAAACTGCTATAATGGAGCTTAAGAAAATTCTGGGAGAAATACTCACAGTTTTCAGCAGGGAATATTACTTACAGATGGGGACTGGAATTTGGTTTGCAGCAGGGAAGATGTGTCTGGGGGGGGGGGGGCCAAGAATGGAAAATATAACAACAAAGGAGGGCAGATTTTTCAAGAAATTTATGAAAATATTTGGCATGAAAGACGTGAATTCAGTAGTAGGAGTTCAGAGTGAATTTACATATTATTCCCCAAGATACAAAAAGTGGGCTAGGCTAGACAAAGCTTACATTTCACAGGAACATGTGCATTTAATTACAAGTTTTGATACGCATCCAATAACTATTTCAGATCTCATCCCAATAATAACTAAAATAAAAACATAGGGTAATGAAATAAAAAGGATACACTGGTGCTTTTCCAGCTATCTGTTGAAAAGAGAGGAATTTAGCGATTGGGTAGTGGAAATTATTCAGGAGTTATTAGAGAAGACAGAAATCTCTTCTGAAAATATAGCTAGGGAGTGGGTAAAATTAAAGTGGAGTTTAAAAATAGGGTGGAAATAAAGAGAAATATGGTCAAGAAGCAACAAGAATTAATTTAGAGGGACAGATGTTAAAGTATCGCAGAAAAGGGGAGTTTCACAGAGCAAGAAGTGGAACAATTACAGAGTACATACCTCTCACGTGTACCTCATTTGAGGTCTTAAAAAGTTTGTGTTCTTCAAAGTTCCACATTGAAAAGGGCCTGTCACACATTCAGTGATAGGAATTTTTTAACTGAACTAAAACATATTAATTCATTACAAGATCTTTTTTATAAGTAATACCAACATATTTTAACCATCCTATGACCTTCCTAGTTGAAGCTGTTAGTAAGCCATTTTTATGTGTTCCACATTTTGTCCATTTGTTCCACATTATGAAGACCTGTGTTCCTCATTTTGGAAATGGAAGGTTGAGAGCTATGGCAGAGTGCTTAGCAGAATATAAAGGATTACCTCAGTAATATGCATGAGTTTAGAAAGATTGCTGTTAAGCAACTGTTTTTTGATAATAACACCAGAGTACAAAAATTTTTAGCACAAAGACTCAGGCAACAGAAAGTAGAAAGGGTTGTTGCAAAGCTTAGAGTGCCTATAACAAGGACGGTAACAAGAGATCCTGTAGAGGTACTAGAAATATTTTGGAAATTGTATGAAAATCTGTGTAAAGCCGAGACATATGGGGATCAAGAAAAGGTACAATGGGAAATGTTTATGGAAGAATTAAATATACCAAGGTTAGATGTAGATGAGACTCAATTACTAATAGGATAGGAGGATATGAGATAAAAATGGTGATGTATAACCAATCAACAGGAAAGTCCCCAGGAATAGATAGTATTCCTGTGGAAGTTTGGAAGCTAGGAGGGGAAAAAACTGATAAAGATCTGGAAGGTTTTGTTTAACAGTATTTTAAAGGGAGAAGAAGTATCCACATCCTGGAAGAAAGTGTTGGTGGCTGTAATACCTAAAGAAGGTAAAGACCTATCAGATCCAGCTTCATACAGGCCCATTTCAATCCTAAACTATGATTATAAAGTGTTTATGTCTATAATGACTAAAGGAATGGCAAAGGTGTTGCCAAAATTGATAGACATGGATCAGTGTGGTTTTGTGAAGGGGAGGTAACATTAACAGAACATTGGTGATCCAGAGGGAAGCTTAATGTAAGAAAATACCACTGTTGTTGGTGGGTCTTGATGCAGAGAAAGCATTTGACAGAGTAAGCTGGGAGTTTATGAGCAGGACAATGGAAGCATTTCCATTCACTGATAAAATTATACGGTTGATTAGGAGGATATTTGAGGGATTGGAGGCGAAAATTAAAATGGGTGGGTTCCTCTCTGATAATTTCTGTTTGAGCAGAAGAACTAGGCAGGGGTGTCCTCTTTCCCCTTTCTTATTTGCAGTATATTTAGAACCATGGGCAAAGAAAATAAGAGACTCAGAAATTCAAGGATATAAGTCAAGAAAATTTGGCTCTATTTGCAGATGATATTGTTTTATAACTGATAAAACCAGAAAAGGATATTTCGGTGTTGTAGAATATTTCGAGGCAGTTTCATATCTTTTCAGGATGCAAAATGAATGAATTTAAAACAAAGGCAAAAGCTGTAAATTATGTGCCCACACATAAATTGGTTCAGCAATATCCTTATTTATGGGGACATGACAAAATTAAGTACTTAGCAGTATGGATTAAAAAGGATTCTATTGTGCCAGCTCAGGATATTTGGGAAGAGACTAAACAAAAGATAATACAGAAACTGAGAAATTGAAAGCTCTGTTACATAGGTAGGGATATGGATAGCAAGATAAAAGCAGTTAAATGGTTTTTAGTCCCTTTAGTCTTATACACAGGTCAGGCGTGTTTTTATCAACCAGAGAAGAAGTTGTGGATAGCAATTAATAAAGTGCTGAAGGATTTTATCTTGGAGAGGAAAATGGCAAGAGTCAAATGGGATAAGCTGATTCTTCCATTTGAACAATGCGGTATGGGATTACCCAATTTGAAGAGGTATTTCAGAGCTAATAAAGGGAAAAAAAAACAATGCCTGAAAATGTAGCACCTTGTAGAATCAACACAGCACCTGGCGAAATAGAATTTAACTTGTTTAATGAACCAGTTGAGCGCTTTCATTCAAACAGAACTTCATCAGAACTGTTCTGATGAAGTTCTGTTTGAATTAATTTCTCAGTTTGTTTAATAAATGAGTTTAATTGTATTTTGCCAGGTAATGTGGTGATTCTGTGAGGTGCTACATTTTGAGGCATTGTTTTTTCCTTTATTGGCCTCTGTTTTCTTTGCCTCAGACACATTTGATTTTGTATTTCAGAGCTACACAGTTAAGGCTCCTATACATAGTACAAGCAGAAACCTATAATTCAAAGTGGAAAGGGATGATGATGAAATGGGGGGAAGCTCAAGAAACAAGGAGAGACTGGGATTTTGGAATCAGATCCTTAAGAAAAATAATAACCATGTAGAATATTATATTCATAAAGTAGCAGAAAGTATTATAAGAACTAAGCCAAATCTGGAATGGAGAAAGGAGATTCTGCCAATAGAGATGACTGCAATTAGGGGAAGAAATTTATTGGAGAAAGCTGGTAAAAGAAAAGGTATTAGGAGCAAATAATTAGAGAGAGAAAGGTAATAGAACGTGAAGAGGCCAAAAAATTATTTGGACTGCGGGATAGATTGCCTTCCCTATCAAGGACTGATATCCGAGTATTGGCAAAAGCAAGAAATAGGGGAATCCTAAATGAAAGACCAGCACTGTGGTAGAGTTTTTATAAAAATCTAAAAGAGAAGCTGCTTTTTAAAAAAAGGAATAACTAGTAGAGCATGCAAAATATTTCATAACTATAAAAATCAATCAGAGGTTAGGAAGATTGGGAAGAGATATTGGATAGGCAATTCACAAATAAACAATAGGGGGATATATGTATGTCTCCCAAATATGCAACAAAGTCTAGAAGATTTAGTGTCTTTGGTTGGAAGTGTTTACGTAGGCATTTTTATATCCCAGGTAGACTCCAAAGAATTTTTCTTCAGGTAGCTAGCAAATGTTGGACATGTGATGGGGAAGAAAGAGGTAACTGGGAATGGGTCCCCTACAGAAGAACAACAGCTGAGAAGACCAAAACCCACATAACCGACACCACATGGTCGACAGTCAAAATGCCGACAATGGGGAAACGGTATGTCTCCATAGTGCGGAATGGAAAGATTTCCATTCCTGCACTGTAGTGCGAGCTCGGAGTTGGTATATTGGTATTTGGTATATTAAAGTTTTATTTTCCTTTTTTTGTGCAGTAATTACATTGTCAGTGTTTCAGTTGTCGACCATGTGGTGTCAGCTATGTGGGTGTCTGTGTTTTGCGCTGTCGTGCTTGTTTGGGTAATCCCTGGGAACATATTTTATGGAAGTGTAATTAGTTAGCAGACTTTAAAGATTGCCTGCAGACTGCTCTGTCAGAGATACTGGGTAAGCAAATTGGTGTAACTAAGGAAATGATTTTTTTGAGTCATGATACAGAATCGGAATTTCCTTGATATGGTAAGGCCTTGCTGAGTCTAATTATGGTGGCAGCCAAAAAAGCAGGTACTAGAAAAAGGAAACCCAAGTCTAAACCAACATTACCAGAAGTAGTGAGTATAATAGAGATAAAACAACTGGAATTTGGAACTTTAGAAAAGGGTAGGAGCAGATTACATAGGAAAAAAAAACGGGAACTGTAGGAACAATATATGCAGAGAATGAACGAAGTTTAAAAGAAGGTAGGATTTGAATGAGCTATGTAATGTTTGATTGACAATGACTGGATATATTATAAGTGATCTATAATGTTTGCAACTAAAATTATGTCACTGTGGTTTGTTTTCTTTTATATAAATATATGATTGCCAATGTCAAGATGTTTCTTGTTATAAAAAGTACTGGACTGAAATAAAAAACTGATGTGGCCTAGCAATTTATAGTAGGAGTTGAGTTATAGAGGAAAGAATTAGTTGAGCTCCCAAGTGTTTGTGTTGTACTGGACTAGAAACCAGAGTGTTCACTGCCCAAAAGAACAGACAATAAGAGAACCGTCCCTCAGGATTTGAGAGTTTTAAAGAGATTGCCTGTAAAGTAAAATGTTCTGGACCTGCTAGACACCAGCACTGAACAATACTTTGTGAATGTCTAGAAAACATACTATGATTTCTGTTATACAAAAGAGATTTGTTGTAATTTTCAGAACTATGCTAAACCTGGTCAATACCCTTCAATTGTCAAGATTTTCTCCTTATATTTTTAGTCTATTCCTCATAAAATTTGTTTTTTTCTGGCAAATCATTGAGGCTTGAAGTCACTAAATATTGACATACAGTTCATATTTCATATCCATCAAAAATGTATGCTAACACAAATCCTGCTATGCTGCCAACTTTCTAAGAGCAATATTTAAAATCTGTCCTTATTTCGGGGCCTTTGTCCCTCTGCCACCATTATTTTAGGCTTTGTCCAGATTTCTTGCACTAAGAAGTTCAGAGTTATGAACCTAATGAGGAGCTGCTTAAGTTTTTTTTTAACTTTACTTTGTCTGTTTGCTGAAGTATCCCATTTGGGTGGTGTTTATATAAAAGCTGCAATTAAAAGCCTACAGTTCTTACTGAAAACTGACTTGTAAATGTATTTTTTGGAGACCAAAATGCTTCAGGCATGTTACCACATATAACAACACACTGAACTCTAAACTTAACCTAGGTATTGCACTGATTGCAGCACCTCTAACTCGCATCCTTTTTTTTTAACCATGGTGCAGTACCTCATAGTTGAAATCTTGCACTAACACCCCTGTACCTAAGGTTTGTAATAGGTCTGAAATCATCTGGTGATCACTTGTCACCTTTCTCCTTTTCATATGCAAAATACTACAAAATGTATTTTATCGGCAGCTGCTAGGCTATGCCAGTAAATATGGTCTCCAGCTGAATGTCCTACATGAATTTCATCAACACAGAAGCACTTTAATGCTCTCCTTGAAGTTACTAACAGCACTGTAAATTATATTTGCTGCATTACTCTTACCATTGTTATACTTATCTGTTTCAAAAGAGCCTTTGACTCCACTGACCATACTGTGATAATTTCTCAGCTTGAATTACTTGGTATAGGTGAAGGTTCTTTAAAGCGGTTCAGTAACTCTCACTGAAAGATATGATTTGGTGTTCTCTATTTTCATTCTATCCTCAACTGTTAGGTTTGGATCCAACTTGGCCCTTACTAAAGCTCATGGTAACAAAAAAGCTCTTGGGCTTCTCCCTTACAAATAATGCACCAACCTCTAACATACCCCAGCTCTTGTTTGCCGTTTTTGTGAAAAGACTTGGTCAGCCTTAGCTCTCGAGTTTTGTTAAAAGATATATGTAGTTTTTCTCTTTAATCTTTTCTTATACATATTTTTATTCCCTTATCCTTTTTATATTATTGTATTTCTATTTTACCATTGTTGATAATCCATTACCCTCTTTTTCTGTCTGTCTTACACATCAGCTTCAGATAATTCACTGTGTACTGCACCAGCAATCTTTCTGTCCCAGCATTTCCTCTATTGTCTCCTCCTGCTCTCCATCTAGAACTCTTAGAAGCTCTGATCAGCATCTCCTTGCTACATATAAGCCTAAGATCAACTTTGGCAAAAACCTCTATAGCTATTCACCAGCTGATAACTGGAATAAACTTCCACCTGACATTAGAATTATTAAATCCAAATATAAGTTCAGGAATGTATTTAAAAAAATCTAAGGAATATTAGACTATATCAGTATAATCATCCCCCAGATTGATCTTACTTTTCTCTAACTAACCTGTCTCCCTCTCCCCTCCCTCACCTGTATCACCCTACTTCCTTTTCTCCCACCTTAACTCACTGTATTACTCCTACTTCTTCCATCTTATGCTACCTTGTATCTGCATTTTATTATTCACATAATCACATAAAGTTGGTCCTAATATTTTTTTTCTTTCTCACTGCTTCTTTGCAGGAGAACTGAATTTTATTTTGTTTTTCATTTGTTTAATCTTTCATTCTGTACTTTAATTAGCCTCTATATCTCTCTGATTCTTAGACTCTATTAACAATCTCATGTCATTTTTCTAATATGTACAGTTTTCCTTAAATTTCATTCTTGTTTTATTTATATATTAGTTATGTCTTTTTGTAGTTATGCATTGTAATGTCTATATATTTGTGGAGCATTTCTCCCAGGGTCACCACTGAAAAAGGGCTTTGGCTCAGCTGGACCAACCCAGTCAACAAATGCCTAATAAATACATAAATTAGTTTAGTACTAATTACCATCATTGGTATTCTTTTCCTCTTTCCATACCTTTATAAAAAAGTTTTTCTTCTATGTTATGTTTTTCTCTTTTGTCACAAGCATGGCTGAGAAAGGACCTGCTGGTTTTAAGAAGTATCTGAAATGTGTGTACAAATTGCCTGTTTCAGATGCTCATACCCTTCATGTTTGTTTAGGCCCCCAACAACTTCAGGAAGACTGTTCCGTTTGTAAAAATTTCAATCCCAGGGCTCTAATGGATGGAAAAAAATTAAGCTTATCCTTAAAGGTTTACTACCATCCTCTTTTTGTGAAGCTATCTCTGGGGCTCAGTCTCCCACTATTGAGGCTAAGGAGTCCCTCTCAAAATTTCCTAGGCCTTCTACTTCCTCAATTCCTTTCTCGGAGCTGTCAAGGAAGAGACCAAAAGTTCGATCCAAAGGTTTCTCAAATTCCCTCCCTTTCTGATCTGAAGAAGAAAAGATTGGTGGATTTGACAAGGAAACCCACTGATCAACTACTTCAGATCAAATAATTCCTCTTAAGGCTAGATATTCTCCTTCTTATGATCTAGTGCTTCCAGGGTTCCCTCCCCTTTTTTGGAGAGTTACCAACCCAAGTCACCTTTCCTTGCCTCGACTTATTTGTCCAGAAGTTTAACTGAGGAAGATGTGGACAAAATAATGAAGAAGTTTCTCTCTGTGCAGATTCAGATGGGTGTTTTACTGGCTCCTACCCCCTCGGATCAGGAGGCTCGTCCATCTACCACAACACCACTTCTTGCTTCTTCTCTGATGCTTCTGGTTGCTTCAGAGTCCCTGGATCCAAACCTTCTGGATCCATTTTGCTTGGATCAGAAGATAACCCTGTCTTCAGATCCAAAGCTATCTCTGACTGCTTCGGCTCTGATATCCTGAGATCCAGATGACTCTTGGAACTAAAGCTTCCTGTGTTCATTTATATGTAATGTCTCCTTAAAAGTTCTGGTCACATTTTCTTTGTAATCAACTTTAATTGATTAATTGCTTGATGCATAATAGTTGCAACATGTGCTTGTACTTTTATTCCTTTGAAGGCACTCTGCCGAGGTACCGGAATAAAATCTGTTGCAGCGTTCCAGTTTCCGTGGTTATTTTTAACTAAAGCTTCCTTGTCAGGTCCAAGGCATTGGAGTCAACTCTGAGGGTTTTGGAGGCATCTCTGCGCCTCAGTGCTTCAACATTGGATAGCTCAGCTCCAACTTCCTCCTCAGGGAGATTGCTTTTGGAGAAGAGGGAGACACAGCTATCGTATTCCTTCTCTCCAGGGCAGTCTGCTTTTGAGGTAGTGAAGAGACTATTTTCTGCTCTGACAGGATGAATAGAGCCTGCCTCCTCAGATCTTTAATTTAGTTCCCAGATGTCTCTGCACTTGGAGCCTCATCATTATACACCACAGGGACAGCCAGATCTATACCCCCAGGCTACCCAGCAGGGTTTTACAATCTCTTCCAGCACTTCACAGCAGCATCCCACAGAGGAAGTCCCTAGGAAGAGAAAGTGCAAGAGTAGGCACTTGGACTCTCCACAAGAGTCAGTCACTGAGGATACTGATTGCAATGAGGGAGAAGGGTCCCTGTGATCTCCTCCAGAAGACATCTGATTTGGAGACATCCTTAATTCCTGAAGCAGAGAGGTGGTTGGACCTCCAACAACCCTTTACTGGAGGAATCGGTATTTCTGGAGGCCTTTGGAGCTGCCCCATCTACTTCCTGAGTTACTCCGTCCATCAACAAGCTCATTGATTTGGTCTCCTAGCAGGCATGGAAGGAGCCTGACTCAGTTGAGCCAATCCTTAAGAGGCCAGATCAGATTCTAACCCCACCGGTTGGGAATGAATTTTGCAGTACGGGGGTGCGCATGGATGCCATGGTCATGGCAGCAGCCACTGAGAAGGAATTGCTGAACAAGGTTCCTCTGTTCATCCCCCTCACAAGGAGTCTACAGCAATGAACAGGTATGGGAAGTGTGTCTATGCATCAGCTACCTTTGCTCTTAGGTCGCTGAACTATATGGCACATTTTACTAGTTTACAAAGGGATTTGATTAAAGAACTTTCAAAGTCCCTTTCAGGAACCATTACTGCTGATGCTCAATCCTCTGTGACCTCTCAGGTGGCTACCCTCCAATCCATTTTAAGTTCATCAGTGAGGCTTAGTTCACATGCAACCAAAGGTGCCCCAAGGGCAGCAGGTTCAGGCATATACATTAGGAGGCATGCCTGGATGCACTTGTGTGATTTTTTGGAGCCCTTCAAGTCCTTGTTTGTCAATGCTCCCTTTTGACAGCAGTTCATTGTTTGGCCCAAAAGTGAAGGACACATTATCGAGGTGTGAAAAGAAAGGAAAGGCCCTCTCTGCAGTGGGCATATGTTTTTCGACTCCTTGACGATCCTTTTGTAGAACTCAATGAGGTGGTCCGAAAATGTGATTCAAAAAGTCCCAGGGTCCTTTCCAGGACACACATGGAGAAAGTTCCCTTAGGGGAAAATGGGGGAACTCTAATGGATGACAACATCTCCGCGGTAGAATAGGCCTACAATACCAGGGGTCCACAGATTCTTTCTGTGGTAGACCCTACTAGCACTCCTGAAAGGAGGCCTGACTGTCCACCTGTGGAAGCAATCAGGGGGGTCGATTAACCCTGCACCAGAGAGTCTGGCTAGACATAACAAGAGATACTTGGGTGCAGAGGATTATTTCCAGAGGTGATATAATTCCCTTTTCCCTTCCACCTCCAAATGTATGCAAAATTCCCAATGTTCCACCCAGTCAGAGGAAAGTAGCAACACTAGAAATACAAAAGCTGCTAGAAAAAGAGTCATCCAAGCGGTCCATCCAGACCAGATAGAATATAGAACTTACTCATGATTGTTTTTAGTGCCAAAGAAAATAGGGGACTGAAGACCAATTTTGGATCTTAGTATTTTCAACAAATCAGTTCAACATACAAAACTTTGGATGGTCACTGTTCAGTCCATTCTCCACTTCCTGGACAAGGACAACTGGATGTGCTCAATAGACCTTCAGGATGCTTGTTATCACATAAAGATAAACAGACAATCCAGAAGGTACTTATGCTTCTGGCTGGGAGTCAGCCACTACCAGTTCAGACCACAGCCCCCTAGTGTTTACCAAATATGCGGCAGTGGTGGCGGCTCACTTGAAACTGCAGGGATTCCATGTGTTTCCAAAAAAAGCCAAGAAATCCCTGTAACTGGAACAGAAATCCAAGGAAAGAACAAACATCTGACCAGGAAACCAAAGACTACAACGAATCCAACAATGGTAGAAGCCACTCCAGTTTCCAGTTGTTGTAGAAAGAAACAACCCTTTATTGGTAAAACCACTACAATTCATGGTGCTTGTGTCTAAACATAGAGGTCTTCAGAACCACGAAAACTCCTCTAAACACTGAATTTAAAAGCTCAGAGAAGCAATGCACAGGTTGAACACATCCCAGGAAAGTTCTTAAAGGTGTACGCTCACGAAAAAAACACACTTCCACATAAAACCAAGTATAAATGGCTATGAACAAATTTATAATGTCAAATTCCTACAGAAAGCCGTAATAATTTTAAAATTTTGGTCAAACTATGTTGGCTTTTCTTTTAAGTTCACTAGCAATGGAAATATAGTCATTCAACCCAGGTGGATTTGATGTGCCTAAAACTAGCTGCCAGTACATCTCACAATGTAGAAGTCTATTTTCCCATCACCAACAAAGGCACCTGCTTCCACTTGTTCAAGCCCCAAAAAAGTGAACTTCTTAAAACTGGAGCATGTACAAGCATGCCAAGTCAAAGCACTATTCATATCCCTTTTGGATATACTATAATAGTGTTGGTAAATTTTTTTGTTGAGTGCATTTTTAGTGTTACCAATATAGAAGGCAGGGCAAGAGTCACTGCCTGGAAACAATTGGCTTCTCCAATAGCCATTTTATGTTAGGCTTGTTCTTAAAGGTGAATGAAGGGAAATCAGGAAGATTTTGTTTGAGTCCCTCATCACACTGTAAGATGGTTCAGTTTCTCCACACCACTTTTTGTACATCTTTAGAGTCCAATGAGTAATGTAAAACCATATTGTTTGGCCAAAAGTATCCTTACTTTCATTTGTGTTGTCGTTCAACTTAATATTATCAAGGCCATACCTAATAACAGGTGCATATCAATTGTCTCTATCTTCCCACACATCTTTCTGAAGATTATCAAGGAAAATAACTCTTGAACTATGACAAAATGTGGATGTTGCCATCAGTGCACTTATACTATGAAGGTGACATAATAGAACAAAATAGGGGTATGAACATCTGTGTTAAGTTCAATTGCTGATCAGAGAGGTTAGTCTACTTGATGAAATGTATATCATGCCCTGCCTTCTGTATTGGTAAAACTAAAAATGCACTCAACAAATGGCTATACCAACACTATTATAGTATATCCAGAAGGGATATGAAGAGTGCTTTGACGAGGCATGCTTGTACATGCTCCAATTTTAAGAAGTTCACTTTTTTGGGGCTTGAACAGTTGGAAGCAGGTGCCTTTGTTAGTGATTGGGAATCATGAGCATCATGAGATTTATTGGCAGCTGGTTTTAGACACAGCAAATCCACCTGGATTGAATAACTATATTTCCATTGCTAGTCAACTTGAAATAAAAGCCAACATAGTTTGAGCAAAATTTTTAAATTGTTATGGCTTTCTGTAGTATTTTGACATTCTAAATTTGTTTTTAGGCATTTATACTTGGTTTTATGTAGAAGTGTTTTTTTTTTCTTTTGGTGTGTGCACACATTTAAGAACTTTCCTGGGACTTTTTCAGCCTCCCTATTGATTGACAGTTCATGGGGGTGTGGTTTTACTGCTCTGAGCCTTTAAATTCAGTGTTTAGAGGAGTTTTCATGATTCTGAAGAAGTCTATGTTTAGACTAAAGCACTTAACCATGAATTGCAGTGGTTTTACCAATAAATGATTGTTTCTTTCTACAACAACTGCAAACTGGAATGGTTTCTACCATTGTTGGATTCATTTGCTGTGGTCTTTGGCTTCCTGGTGAGTTGTTTGTTCTTAAAGTGGCAGAAATGATTTCCACCAATGAGGTCAGCCTTGATTCTCCCCTAAACAAAAAATGCAGCAGCTGCTTTGCCCTAATCCCTCCTTAGGGGAAATCACAGAGGGATACTTTACTTCACGATTGACACCCTGGTCTTCTTTATGCTTTACCACCAATTCCTCTAATTCTGAAATTTCTGCAGAAAGCCACAAGGTTGAAGAGCAAAATTATCCTCATTGCACCTCACTAGCCTCATCAGATTTGGTTCTCCTCCCTGAGGCCTCATCTTCTTTGCCAGCCTTGGATTCTAGATCCAATACCAGATCTCCTCTCACATCCAGCAGATATGGTTCATCTGGATATCTCAAACCTCAAGCTAAAAGTATGGTTTCTCAAATTCTGTTAATAGCCAGACAACCAATGCTGTCTTTTCCTGTCCATCATATCCTTTTATCTTCCCATAAACCTTCAACAAGAAAGCATTATGCAAATAAATGGAAAGTATTTGTTTACTGGGCACAACAAAAACATATTGATCCCTTTTCAGCTCCAGTGTATAACATACTTGAATTTTTACTTTGATCTTCAATGAAGGGGTGAGCTCCTCTACCATTAAGGTTCAATTAGCAGCAATATCTAATCTTCATATTGGATTTGAAAATTCTTCTGTGGCCTCTTAAACTTTGTAAAACATTCTTGAGAGCAATTTTCTGTTGGGACCCACCTATAAAGATCCTACTCCATCATGTGATTTGAACCTATTGTTGCAGGCCTTAATTCATTCCCCCTTTGAGCCAGCAGCTAAATGTGACCTTAAGTTCCTGACATGGAAAACTGTCTTTCTAGTGGCCATTACCTTTGCCAGAAGAATTTCAGAACTTCACGCTTTGTCATCGAAACCTCCCTGCTTGATTTTTCATAAAGATAGATGTTATGTAGTCCTATCTTGCCTACATTCTTAGCCGTGGGTTCGGAGCCACTCGGCTGACTTTTCTAGCTCGAAGTCTCTTATTGGCTGGGCTAAGCAGGTATCCCATGGTGCACTGCTCCATATCCCCAGATCTCATTTGCCGCTCATGTAGCTCGGATGTGGTCTTGCGCTTGGCTATGGCTAAGTACCTTTTTTCTTGTCTTAAGAAAGTTTATTCTTCTGAAACAAAAAGCTATTTTCGTAGCTATTGTGTTTAGTGTTGTTTAGCCTTGTGGTAGTGTGTTTGTTTTGTGGTATCCCGATAACTGTTCCCTCGGGCTAGGCCCATTTCAGTTAGAGGACCTAGTCCTTTTGTCCTGTCTGTGTGTCAAACCATTTAAATTAGAGGTCTGATTTTCTGTTCTCAGCCCTTGTAGTCTTTGACGTTTTTGTTAGAGGTCTCCTTACATAGTTGTTTTCAGTGTGTCTCTCCAGAGAGTGTGTACTGTTTCAACTTTAATTGTTTCCTGCGTTTTTTGTGGTTGAGTGTCTGTAGGTTTGCCTGTCAGACTTTCTCTTGCATTGCATTTTTCGTGTTTCTTGTGACTATGTCTAAAGATTCCAAAGAGCACAAACCTTCCAATTTTAAAAAGTGCTCTAAATGTGGGTACAAAATGACCATCACCGATGGGCATTCTATTTGTGTCTATTGCCTGGGAGCCATTCATCTGCAGGAGTCCTGCAGCTTTTGTCATGCTTTAGTCCCAGAGTGCTCCAAGAGAGAAAGAATAAGCTGATCCTAAAGGGACTCTTGAAACCCTCTTTCAAAGAGGCCGTAGCTTCTTCTCCCAGTGCTAAGTCTAAATCATCCAAGCCTAAAAAGAGATCTCCGGCTCCGTCAGCTTCATCGGAGCTTCCAGAGAAAGTTGCAAAAGTTGCATTGACCTCCTCGGCTCCACTGTCCTTGGGGCCGCAGGAGGTGTTGGTGTTGAAGGAACCGGCATCGGCTCCAATTATATTGTAACCTCTTCGGAGCCGATCGTCCAGTCTCAGACCACTCTCTCCTGAGAGGAGATCTCGATCTCCCTCCCTGTCCTCCAAATCCTCCAGGACCCTTTTGGATGTGGATGTTGATAGGGTGGTCCAGAGGCTCCTACAGTCACCGGTTTTGGCAAAATTATTTTTGGCTCTGGCCCAGTCGGCTCCGGAGCCTGTCCCGACTCAGTCTTCGATCATTCCTCCTCCGAGCACATCTCTGTCTTCAGAGCCGGAGTGTCCCGCAACGTGTGATGTTCCTGTGTTGGCTCCGATGGCCCCTTTGGCTCCTTCGGTACCAACATTGGCTCCGTCCCCGTCGGTTCCGTCCTCGGGGTTCGGGACTCAGGATTCTTCGGTCGGGCCCGAGGGGGACATCTCAGGGCTTATTTCGGTTCCGAGTCTTCCTCTCGGCGCCTCAGCTCAGGGAATGCCGACCCCCGTCATGGCTTCGAGGGCTGGTCGCTCCTCGGATTAGGGGGGGGGGCCTGCCTTCGAGGCTATGCAGACTGCGCTGGCCAGATCATCAGCTACATCAGGCGGGTCGGTCACTCTGTCTCCCACCACTCCGGTGAGAGCCTCTGATACACCGCTTATCCATGGACAGTGGAGCACCAGGGCCTAGGAATACCCCCACGAGTGGTCCCCAAGTTTCTGTGGCCCCTTCAGACTTTGTGCCTGAGGAGCCCTCTAGAAAGAAAATGTGCAAGAGGAAGCACGTAGACTCCCAGGATGAGTCTCTCACCTTTGATACTGACCTCGGGGAATCGGAAGGGTCCCCTAAGTCATCCTCTGATGATGTTTCCTTCTCCGACATCCTGGAGATACTGAAACAGAGGTGACTGGCCGTCCAAAGCCCCTTCTGAGGAGGAGTCAGTATTCCTTAAGGCATTTGGTGCTTAGCCCTCCGCCTCCTGGGTGTTTTGACCCTTCGACGAGCTCCTCGATCTGATATGTCGAAGAGTGTGGGAAAACCTTGATTCCATGGAGCCCATGCCCAGGCATCCCAACAAGTTTCTTTCCGTCCCCCAGGGCAAAGAATTTCTGTCTAAAGAAGTCCCTGTTGATGCCATGGTGGTGGCGGCAGCCAATCAGAAGGAAGTAGCAGAGTCGTCTACCTCCGTCCATCCTCTTAACAAGGAGTCTAGGACCATGGACCGGTACGGGAATCGTACCCTCTCATCAGCAACCTTTACCTTATGGTCATTGAATTACCTGTCTCACTTCACTTGGCTCCAGAGAGATCTCCTCAAAGAGTTAGGAGATACTCTTGCCAGTAACATTCTTGAGGAGGTGGCCCAGACAGTTAACGCCCAGGTCTCTACCCTCAATTCCATTGTCAGCTCATCCATGCTGCTCATTTCATATGCAGCCAAGGGAGCGAGTAGGGCAGCAAGCTCAGGGTTCACCCTTAGAAGGCAAGCCTGGCTGCTCCTGTGTCACTTTGCAGAGGCCTTCAAGTCTTCCTTCACTGACGCCCCCTTTGATGGTTCTTCTTTGTTCGGGACCAAAGTGAAAGACACCCTCACCAGATGCAAGCAAGAGGGAAAGACCCTGTCTACCATAGGGGTCCATTTTTCCCTTCCCTCCAGGCCTTACCCCAAGGCCCAGCGGAGGGGGGTGTGGTTCAAAAAATCACAGAGGTTTTTTCCTGCCGCACAAGGTGAGCCCCCCTCCAGAGGCAGAGGAGGGGGAGTTTACTCAGGGAGATGCCACCCTAGAGGCAGAGGGGGCCCCCGCAATACGGGAGACCGTGATTCCTTTCGTGGCTCTCCCTACTCTTGTTCCTGAGGGAGTGCCCAGCTGTGCTTATCCGGAGCCAGTTGCGGGTCGAATTTTGTTATGTCCGGAAGCCTGGGAAAGCATCACCCAGGACCGCTGGGTATTGCGGATAATTTCCGGAGGTTATCTCATTCCATTTACATCAGACCCCCCTTCATTCAGAAAAATCCCAGATGTTCCACCCAGTTAAAGGGATCAAGCAGCCTCAGAGATTTCCAAGCTGCTAGAAAAAGGAGCCATCCAGTGTGTCCCCTCAGACCAAATTGGATTAGGGACTTACTCAAGATTCTTTTTGGTGCTGAAAAGAACAGGGGACCTGAGACCCATATTAGATCTCAGCCAACTGAACATCTATGTACAGAAGTCCAAGTTCCGTATGGTCACGCTACAGTTGATTCTCCCATTGTTGGGAGAGGAGGTATGGATGTGCTCCATCGACCTCAAGGATGCTTACTACCATGTGAAAATGGACAGGGCATCCAGGAGTCACCTACGCTTCCGGCTGGGAGCCAGTCATTTCCAGTTTCGAGCCCTGCCCTTTGGTCTCACCACAGCCCCCAGGGTGTTCACCAAGTGTATGGCGGTGATGACGGCTCACATGAGACGTCAAGGATTCCAAGTGTTTCCGTATCTGGACGACTGGCTCCTTACTGTCCCCACCAGGCATCAACTAGTTCAAACCAGGGACGCTACCATCACTCTGTCACCAGATGGGTATAACAATAAATTGGGAAAAGTCTGCTCTATAGCCCTCACAGCGTGTCACCTTTATAGGAGCAGAATTAGACACCATCCGAATGCGAGCATTTTTACTGCAGGAGAGGGTCAGAGTCTTACAACAACAGATACACATGCTGATGCCCCTGAGGAAAGCGAAGGCAAGATGGGTTCTCCAACTCCTAGGGACCATGGCAGCAACAATCATGTTGGTCCCTCTAGCGAGATTGCACATGAGAATTCTCCAATGGCTCCTCTTTGTTCAATGGTCTCTCCAGAGATTTCCACTTGCTCACCCCATTTTGCTCATGGACAGATACAAGCAGGACCTCGGTTGGTGGCTTTGCACCAACAATTTGGATGGGGGAAGGCTCTTCGTTCCACCCATCCCGGTTGCCACGGTGGCCACGGACACCTCCCAGATGGGGTGGGGGGGCATTATCTTGGCAGGACAGTCCAAGGTGCGTGGCAAGAGCATGAAATACATCTGCATATAAACGTCTTAGAGATGAGAGCGGAGCTACTCGCATTGCAGGCACTTCAGAGGGTTCTACCTCTAGGGATGATTGCAATACATTCCGACAACATGTCAGTAGTGTGGTATCTAAACAAGCAAGGGGGAACCAGGTCTTACCCTCTATGCAGAGAGGCCATGCGAGTGTGGCAGTGGGCAGTAACTTCCCAATGGTTTCTGGTGGCAACGCACATTCCGGGGAAGTCCAACGTGATTGTGGACAGGCTAAGCAGAGCTATTCTGATGCCTTACGAGTGGTCCCTGAATCACCTGGTTGCAGAGCGAATCTTCAACAGATGGGGTCAGCCTTGCTGCGACCTTTTTGCTAGCCCCCTCAATGCAAAATGCAGCAGCTACTTCACACTGATCCCCCCACAGGGGGAGTCACCCAGGGATGCTCTGGTTCACGATTGGCCCTCCGGTCTGCTTTATGCTTTCCCTCCGTTTCCTTTGCTGTCAAAGGTGATTCAGAAAGCGCAATCCTTGGGAAGCAGAATGATTTTGATTGCTCCACACGGGCATCACCAAGTCTGGTTCCCCTTTCTTCAGCCATACATTGTGGACACTCCTTGGATTCTGAACCCTCAGCCAGACTTACTGACACACATGTCGGGACAGTTCCACCCCTCCCTGATGACCCTCCGATTGACAGCCTGGCTAATCCACTTCCATCGTTAGTTAGACTTCATAAATTCTCACCGGAAGTGGTTCATATATTATCGTCCTCTCATAAGCCATCTACTAGAAAGATTTATTCTAGTAAATGGAAGAGGTTTTCTATCTGGGCGCATATCTGAGGCATTGATCCTTACACAGCTCCAATCACTTCAGTCTTGGAGTTTTTGTCTATGCTTTTCCATCAGGGTTCCGCATCAGCTACCATCAAAGTTCAATTGGCAGCTATCTCTAATTTTCATGTCGCTAATGAGCCTAGTCTCATGGCTCATAGATTATGCAAGGCTTTCCTGAAGGGTACTGTATTGCTCCGTCCCCCGGTTTCCGAACCAATCATGCCCTGGGATCTCAATTTTGTTCTACAAGCCCTTACTTTACCAACTTTCGAGCCTGCAGCTACCTGTGAATTGAAATTCTTGACCTGGAAAACAGCCTTCTTAACAGCAATCACTTCAGCAAGTCGAGTTTCAGAAATTCAAGCTCTCTCCATCAAACCTCCATACTTAATTTTCCATAAGGACAGGGTCTCTCTTAGACCAAACCCTTCGTTCCTTCCTAAAGTGGCTTCCTTGTCTAATCTTAATCAATGCATTGAGTTTCCTGTGTTCTTTCCTCACTTTTCGAACAAGGCAGAATTTAGATTTCATCAGTTGGATGTACACAGACAATTACACTTCTATTTACACCGGGCAAAAGATTTCCAGAAGTCTGATCAAATTTTTGTTTCCTTTTTGGAAAACAGAATGGGGTCCCCGGTCTCCAAGGTCACCCTGTCCAGATGGATATCTAGTTGTATCTCTTTCATTTATCAAGCAGGAGGAAAAGATCTGCCATTTCCGGTCAAGGCTCACTCTACTCGGGCTGTTTCTACATCTACAGCCTATCAGGCCAGATTGTCAATGGATGATGTATGTGCTGCGGCTACTTGGGCTTCTCCTCACATATTTGTTTCTCTTTACAAATTGGACGTGGTTTTTAGGGGCAGGTCGTCCTTTGGATCCACAGATGTCCTTCAAGAATGCAACTGCAGTCCTGACATATGGGTTGTCCTGCCTCAGGCAGCCCTTCGGTCGGCCGGATTCCAAAGTCTGGGTCCGGCGCCGGCTGATGTCACCTCCTCCCCGACGTCAGAGCGGCTGGGGTATAAAAGCATCAGCCGACGCCATCTTCTTCAGTCTTTCTTGCCGCGCGGTGCCCGAAGCAGAAGCAGTTTGCAAGTGCTGGTCAGTCAGCTCCTGTGTTTTCAGTTACCGAAGTCATCAAAAAGCTAAGTACCCCGTTGGGGAACATTTTTCTTGCCTCAGCCGATGTCAGAAAAAATTGAAAAGGTTAATTATTGTTTGTCTTGTGGTAAACAAATACCTCATAAGGACTTCCATTCTTACTGCCTTCCCTGCCTGGGCCCAGACCACGACGTCTCGGCCTGTGCTGCCTGTGCTTGCTTTAATAAGCGCACACTCAGGCGCCGGGCAGAATTTGCCGAAGACTTTTTTGGCGATAATTACGCTTATATCATGCCGTCGGAACAACCGACAGCACATATTTCCAAAGAACGCAAGGACCGGGACCGACATCCTCGGCCCGCGTCATCCACCGATACCACGCCTAAGCCTTCCGCGAGTGCATTGGTCTCTTCGGAGGCGGTAATTCTACCGCTCCAGGCTGACGACACCGCTTTACCGCGTACTTCGGTCCCGGAGGTTTCCCCGGTGCCAGTTGTTGATTTTCCTCCCGAAACCGAAGCTCAAGATTTACCTGACACCATACCAGTGGATAAAGTTACTCCTGCACGTGGGGCAGCAAGGCCTCCGGTCTCCATGTCCATCAAGGCCTACACACGTGCTAAGGCTGCCAGCCAGGCTAAGGCCCATCCTCCTAAAGCTTTTTCCCAGGGCCCCTCTTCTGATAAACAGATCATGACCCTAGCTGCAGATCTAATCTCTCTAATCAGAGGTTCTCAGTCGCATCCAGACAGAGGTTCTCAGCCTCCTGCAGATAAAAGGCCTAGGACTGAGCAGACAGATACCCTCTCTTCAGATGAAGCCTCTAGGGACTCAGAGCACTCAGATACCCAGGAAGAATCATTCCAGGCCTACGAGGACTCTGATGCTGAGGAATCAATCCCTTCTGCCTCTCCTCCAGAGGATATTTCTTTCGGAGAAGTTCTCCACTCCATGAGAGAACATTTTCAGTGGCAAGGTCAGGAATTTTCTGACTCCAGGAAAAGGCTACGTACCTTCCTTAAGTTACCCCAGCACAGACCATTAGCTATCCCTCCAGTGTTGGATGTTCTGGATGATGTATACTCAGACTCCAGTGCTTCCCCTGATTCTCTCCCTCCTGCTCCTGCCAAGCCAGACAGATATTACAGGGTTCCTGAAACTCATAAGCATCACTTTAAGGCCCTCTCTGTGGATCTAGAAACTATTTCTCAGTGGCCCAAAGGAGTGGCTACTTCCTCGGCCAAAAACTCTTTGCCCGCAGACAGGGAATCAAGGTCCCTGGAGAGATGGGGCAAAAAAGTTTATACCTCTTCCACCCTTGCCATGAGGTCACTTAACTGTCTTTTTCACAGCCACTGCCAGACCATGTTAAAGTAAAGCTCCTAGATGCACCTCTGGAAAAACAGAAGCTTTTTGGTGCTAATGCACAGGATGTGTTGAAGTCTATTGAGGAAAAGGCTAAATCAGTACAGACAGTCAAGGATTTCCTCCAGGTTCAGCCACCCAGATTCAGCAGGAATTGGCCTTCAAAAAAATTGGTCCTTTCCAGACACTGACAAGTTTCAAAGGGGAAAAAACAGGCGTGCTCGAGGTAGAGGGCAATACCGAGGCTCCTACAGGGGCCGCCAATGGCAACCACCAAATCAGAGAAGTGGCGCAGGGAGTTCAGCTGCACCACAGGGACAATCACAATGACTTGACTTTCACTCCGCCGACCAAGGCTCAAAGAGAAGCACCTCTAGGCGGAAAATTATCCTTATTCTCAAAGAACTGGCACATTTTAACCAAAGACAAATGGATTCTGGACATAGTAGACAAAGGTTACAGGTTCCACTTCCACAACCTTACCAACGAGACAAGGCATGCCAAATCTGCCACAAAATCAAAGGGCAGAGGCACTCATACAAGTTTCAAAGCTGTTACATATAAAAGCAATAGAAAAGGTTCCTCCTCAGGAACAAGGCCAGGGATTCTATTCAAGACTGTTCCTTGTTCCAAGAAAAGAAAAGCAATGGAGACCTATACTGGACTTGTCCGCTCTAAACACTTTTCTCATTGTGCCAAAATTCAAAATGCTGACTTTACAGCAACTCCTTCCCATGCTGGGCAAGGGGTCTTGGCTGGTTACTCTGGACCTCAAGGAGGCATACCTGCATGTCCCAATCAGACACAGTTGCAGAAGATACCTCAGATTTCTTGCAGGGTCAGAGCATTATCAATTCTCAGCATTGCCGTTTGGCTTATCTACTGCGCCCAGAGTATTCACGAAATGCCTGGCATCAGTAGTTGCACATTGCAGGCTCCAGGGGATTCAAATATACCCTTACCTGGACGACTGCCTTATACAAGCAGACAGCAAAGAAACCTTGATAAGAAACTTGGACTATGTCATCCAATTACTACAGGCTTTGGGATACACAGTCAACATTCAAAAATCAAGACTACTGCCATCCCAACAGATTATTTTTCTAGGAGCCAAATTGGACACACAATCACAAATGGCTTTCCTCACAGAGGAGAAACAAGAACATTTACCAGATTACTTCAAAAGCCTAGCAAAGCTCACCCAGCTGACCGCAAGGAAAATCCTGCAGGCCCTGGGGTTCATGGCATCTTGCATTCTTCTGGTACCTCTGGCAAGACTACACATGAGAAAGTTACAATGGTACCTAAAAAGTTTATGGTCTCAACACAGCCACAATCTAGAAGACATAATACCACTCATTCCATGCCTGCAAAGGGAATTTATGTGGTGGGCTCAAGCAAGTCATTTAAACAAAGGCATGTCTTTCAACAAACATCTAGCAAGTCAAACCATCACAACAGACGCCTCAGATCATGGATGGGGGGCGCACATGGAGGGCAGATGCATTCAAGGGCAATGGACTCCCAGGGAAATGCATCTGCACATAAATCAAAAAGAGATGCTGGCAGTGATACATGCAATCGAGGCCTTCAGGAAATCCCTTCAACAAGGTCATCTGCTAATAAGGACAGACAACACCACTGTCATGTGGTATATAAACAAGCAGGGAGGCACTCACTCTTACCCCCTCTGCAGACTAACAATGACTCTTTGGGAAAAGTCCCTGAATCTGAACATCCACTTGCAATCCCAGTTTGTTCCAGGCAAGGACAATGTTCTGGCGGACAGGCTGAGCAGAAATTTCTTGGATCCGCACAAATGGATGCTGCATCCACACATTTTCTCACAAATAACAAGTGCATGGGGAAGACCGGACATAGATCTCTTTGCTTCTCACCTCAATCATCACCTGGAGAAGTTCTGTTCAAGGACGCACCATCCTCTAGCCAGGAGAACGGATGCTCTCTCCTTCAGCTGGAATTCCCTAACAGTTTATGCATTCCCTCCTCTACCATTACTGACCAAGGTGTTACTGAAGATCAAAGCAGAACAACCAAAAGGAATTTTGATAGCTCCAGACTGGCGAAGGCAGCACTGGTATCCATTGCTACTGAGCATAACTCACACCAAACCGTGGCCCTTGCCTCAATGGCCTCTGCTTCTAACTCAGCACAATTACAGGACTGTTCATCAAAACCTGCAAACATTGCAGCTGACAGCTTGGAGGGTCCCATGACTTTCATCCATATCTCTCTTTCCAAAAAAGTACAAGAAATCTTACTGGAAGCGCGCAGACCTTCCACCAGAAAAACTTATTCAGCCAAGTGGAAGAGATTCATCATCTGGAATGCCAACATGGGTCAGGATGCATAAGTAATGAGCATGCCACAGATATTCGAATATTTGGCAGAAATGTTTCATAGTGTCCTCTCATATTCTTCCATAAAAATTCACGCTTCAGCAATCTCAGCAAAATACACCTGTGACCCACCTGTGTTTTCGCATCCTTTGCTAAGACAGTTTCTAAGAGGGATAAAGAATATCAAACCTCCCAGAAAACCACCAATACCTGCATGGGACCTCAATTTCGTCTTGGAAAAATTAACTATTCCTCCTTTTGAACCAGCAGCATCTTCAGAAATGCAATTTCTCTCCTGGAAAACGGTTTTCCTGTTGGCAGTTACTTCAGCAAGAAGAGTCTCGGAGATACAGGCCCTCATGGCAATTCCTCCCTTTCTCATTTTTCATCAGGACAGAGTTTCTCTAAGAACCAATCCTTCATTCATGCCAAAAGTGATATCCAGGGTGTCTCTAAATCAAGCAATTCACCTGCCTACTTTCTTTCCCAATCCTCAAAATAAGGGGGAAAAGTTGCTGCACACTTTGGACATACACAGACAATTACGCTACTACTTGGATAGAACAAAGACCACCAGAAAGTCTGACCAACTATTTGTAGCCTATGCTGCTGGAGTGCAAGGAAAGGCAATCTCCAAACAAACAATTTCAAAATGGATTGGACTCTGCATCAGATTCTGTTACTCTTTTCATGGAAAAGGTGTGCCAGCCAATATTAGGCCACACTCCACCAGAGCTATAGCCACATCCACAGCCTTTCTAAGAAGAGTGGCTACGAAGGACATTCTAGAGGCTGCTACATGGAGCTCCGTGCATACATTTACCAAACACTACAACCTGCCTTTATACTCCAGATCCAGAGCAGGCTTTTCTTCGGCAGTCCTGCAGGGCATTTTAGCTACACCATCCCTTTCTTAGATCCTACCACCCCCAGCTGGGCTATGGTATTCAACCCATATGTCAGGACTGCAGTTGCATTCTTGAAGGACATAGTACAGTTTTGTACCTACCATAAATGTAGATGTCCGATAGATATGCAACTGCAGTCAGGTTTTCCCTCCCTCCTACCCCTCTGTAATTCTCTTTTTTGGGTCCTCTCCCCCTTTTTCAAATTAGCTGGGGATATCTGTTATGGTGTATCTGTTTATTACTGTTGTGCATGTCTGAAATTTTTTATCCATTCTCTAAATTTAGCCTTCCTTGGAGGGCACCTGGCATCTGGGGCAAGAAACACTGAAGAAGATGGCGTCGGCTGATGCTTTTATACCCTAGCCGCTCTGATGTCGGGGAGGAGGCGACATCAGCCGGCGCCGGACCCAGACTTTGGAATCCGGCCGACCGAAGGGCTGCCTGAGGCAGGACAACCCATATGTCAGGACTGCAGTTGCATATCTATCGGACATCTACATTTATGGTAGGTACAAAACTGTACTTTCTCAGGAGTATTTTCCTATGAGCCACCCAGGATGTAGGTGCTAGGGACGCTGTCCCACGGGTAAGAATGTAGGTGAGATAGGACTACATAACATCAAGAAGTTATGTACTCACCATAAAGTTCGATGTATGTAGTCCATCTCGCCTCACATTCTTACTTACCCTCCCACCTTCCCCCTTCCTGGAGGATTTGGAGGTGAGGGTATTCATCTGCAGAGATGTTCTTCGTGTTTCACTGTTGCAGTCATAACTGTAGGATACTCCTGCCGGCAGGCAGCCCAAGGTCGGCCAGAATATCAAATTCTGGGTCCGGCGTCGGCTGTTCCAGCCAGAACCCTGACGTCAGAGCGCATGGGTATAAAGCTGACAGCCGACGCCATCTTCTCCAGTCTTTATTGCCGTGCGGTGCAAAGCAGTTTGCTAGTTGTTGGTTGGCATTTTCAAGACAACGTGGTGTGATTGTCGTCGGTCCGAAGTTTTCTACTTCTCTTCTCAAAGCTAAGTACCCGTTGAAACTTTTTTCTTGCTCCTCCGATGTCAGAAAAAGTTAATAATTGTGTATCGTGTGGAAAACAAATACCTCATAAAGATTTCCACTCTTACTGTCTACCTTGCTTAGGCCCTGACCACGACGTTTCTTGTTGTCGGTTCTGTGCTAGGTTTAATTCTCGCACTGTCAAGCGCAGGTACGATTGGGCCTTGAATTACTTCGGTAGACGATTTAATTATAGAATGTCGTTGGATACTTTACCGACTACTGGATTACAGAAGAAGCGCAAAGACAAGGACAGGCCTCCGAGGTCCAAACAGGATACTTTGCAGCCGGAGCCAGCGTCGGGTTCGGCGGTCGTCAGTGAGGCGCTTTTGCAGCCCCTGTCGTCCGCCACTTCAGAACCGATGGCCGACACGGACTCACATGGTGAGCCAACTAGGCCTAGTAATTTGTCTGCTGCAGGACCTTCGGATGTTGCTCCTTCAGATGGGTCCGGAACCGCTGTGCAGGTACCGGCTTCTGAGGGGGTCTTCTGGCCTTCACACATTACTATTTCCACAAAGACAAAAGCTAAGTCAAAGACTCCTGTTAAACCCAGACTTTCTGCTCAAGCTTCTTCGGATTCAACTCCTAAGACTCAGAAGCAATTACTTCGGATGGCTGAGGATTTATTAACTATGATTAGGGGCTCTCACCCTTCTCCTGACAAAAGGCCTAGACAGGATATCCCTTATGATTCCTCTGATCAGGCTTCTGTATCTTCTGTTTCTTCCTCTGATCAGGATTATTCTTTTCCTCCATATGAGGATTCAGATGCAGAGGATTCTGTTCCCTCTGCCTCTCCCCCTGAAGATTTCTCTTTTGGGGAAACCTTGCATGAGATGAGGGAGCATTTTCATTGGGAAGGTCAGGATTATTCTTCTTCCAAAAAGAGACTCAGGGAATTTCTTCTTCTCCCTCAGCACAGGCCTTTAGCTATTCCTCCTGTACTTGACATTGTGGATGATGCCTTCTCTGAAGCTAACTTGAATCCTCATTCCATGCCGCCTGCTTCTTCTAAGCCTGATAGATTTTACAGGGTCCCTGATTCCCATCAATTCTTATTCAAGAACCCTTCTGCTGATCCTGAAACCATTTTGCAGGGTTCCAAGGCTGCTAAGGCCGCCTCCTCTAAGAATCCTATCCCCTCTGAAAAGGATTCTCGTGCCTTGGACAGGTGGGGCAAAAAGGTTTATACTTCAGCTACCCTTTCTATTAGAGCTTTAAGTTGCCAGTTTCACATGTTTAAGTATCAACAGTTTCATTTATCTGTTTTAAAACAAAGGATTTCTTCCCTTCCTGCTTGTGCTGAGGACAAGGAATTACAGGATGTGTTGCATGCTACTGAACAAGTTAGCAAACATAGTTTACATTGTGGTTTTGATGCCTTAGAGGCTTCTTGCAGGGCGGCTGCCTCTGGTACTGTTATCAGGAGACATGCTTGGCTTCGTGAACAGAATTTACCTGAACAAGTTAAGGCAAAATTGCTAGATGCCCCTGTTCAGCATGATTTCTTATTTGGGTCTAAGGCTGAGGAGGTTATTAAAAAGATGGAAGAAAAAGCCAAGTCTATGCAGACTGTAAAAGATTTCTTGCAAGTACAGCCTCCTAGATTTTCCAGAAATTGGCCCTCCAAAAATTGGTCTTTTCCCTCCTCTGACAGGCCTCAAAGGGGAAGATATAGATGCTCCAGAGGTCGGACGCAGGCTCAGGCCTCTTACAGATCTAGACAGTGGACTGCTTCTTCACCTAGAAGGGGAGAAGACAGATCTCAAACCCAAAGAAAGCAGACTCAGTGACTCCCTCTGTTGGGCTTCAGGTCCTCCTTCCCTGGATGCCCCTCTCGGAGGAAAACTTTCTCTTTTTTACCAAAATTAGACTCACATTACCCAGGACAAATGGGTGTTAGACGTGATTTTGAAAGGTTACAGATTCCACTTTCACACTCTGCCAAGGCCTTCCAGCTGGCCAGATCTGCCAAAACATCAATGGACAGAGGCCTTAAATCAAGTGGACACTTTATTAGCCTTAAGAGCCATAGAACCTGTTCCACCTCTAGAGGTGGGGAAAGGTTTTTACTCAAGACTTTTTCTGGTCCCAAGAAAACAAAACTCCTGGAGACCTATTCTGGACCTCTCAATATTAAGCACCTTTTTGGAAATTCCAAAATTCAAGATGCTTACACTTCAACAACTTCTTCCAATGCTCTCACAAGATGCTTGGATGGTAACATTGGACTTAAAAGAGGCTTACTTACACGTCCCCATAAGGCAACATTGCAGAAAGTACCTCAGATTCAAGGCAGGCTCGAGACACTTCCAATTGTCTGTACTGCCATTTGGCTTATCTACTGCACCCAGAGTTTTTACCAAATGCCTGGCTCCAGTAATGGCTTACTGCAGACTTCAGGGGATTCAGATTTACCCCTATCTGAACGACTGTTTAATTCAGGCAGACAGCAAAGACCTTCTACTTCAACACCTACATTTTGTTCAACATCTTCTCCTACTACTGGGATTCTCAGTGAACACAAAAAAGTCACATTTGATTCCTTCTCAACGAATGACCTTCTTGGGAGCTCTTTTGGACACAAGTTTACAGAAGGCCTTCCTCACTCCAGAAAAACAGTTACAGCTGGCTTCAATCTTCAAGACCTTGGCAGCATTTACTCGGCTCACTGCAAGGAAATTCCTGCAGGCTCTGGGCTACATGGCCTCTTGCATCCTGTTGATTCCAAATGCGAGGCTTCACATGAGGAAACTTCAATGGTACCTAAAGAGTGTATGGTCTCAACATTGCCACAGTCTGGATACAATGATTCCACTGATTCCCTGCCTCCAGAAGGAATTCCTTTGGTGGTCCAGGGCGTGTGTTTTGAACGAAGGCAAGCCCTTTCGTCTACTTCAACCTACTCAGATCATAACCACGGACGCCTCGGATTATGCATGGGGAGCTCATTTTCTAGACAAATGCCAACAGGGTTCTTGGACAAACAAACACCGTCTATGGCACATCAACTTGAAAGAAATGTTAGCAGTCCAAAATGCTCTTCTAGCCTTCCAGACTCTTTTGAAGCCAGGACCTCTGCTAATTCGAACAGACAATACCACAGTCATGTGGTACATAAACAAGCAAGGGGGCTCTCACTCTTACCCCCTTTGCAGACTTGCCATAACCTTATGGGATACAGCCCTAAATTTGAATCTGGATCTTCAGGCACAATTCATTCGAGGAAAACAAAATCTCTTAGCAGACAGCTTAAGCAGAAACATTTTGGATCCTCACGAATGGATGTTGGACCACAACTTATTCAGCAAGATAACTGCAGTTTGGGGCTGTCCTCAGATAGATCTGTTTGCATCCCATCTCAACCATCAGTTGCCTCTCTTTTGCACCAGGTCCTTTCACAAGACAGCTTGGAAAGTGGATGCCCTGTCCTTCAGCTGGAGGAATCTTTCGGGATATGCCTTCCCTCCTCTTCCTCTTCTGCCTCGGGTATTGCTAAAGATAAAGCTAGACAAACCCAGACTGATCATTTTGATAGCTCCAAATTGGCCTCATCAGTTTTGGTACCCCACTCTACTGCACCTTTCATCGGCCCCTCCTTGGAGTCTTCCTCTGACCCATTCTCTACTGTCCCAGCATCAGTGTCAGGTATTTCACTCTCAAATCAAGACTCTCTGTCTAGCAGCTTGGCTCATCAAAGGCAATTGATTCCTTCTTCTCTCCCTAAACAAGTTTTGGATATTCTTTTGGAAGCTAGGCGTCCTAGTACAAGGAAATCTTATGCTTCTAAATGGAAAAGATTTTGTATTTGGATGCAGGATTGTGGCTCTGATCCTTTAATACCTGATATCTCATCTATTTTACTTTATCTCTCAGACCTTTTGATTAAAGGTCTTTCATTTTCGTCCATTAAAATTCATGCTTCTGCTATTTCAGCACATTTCAGTTGTGATCCTCCCATTTTTTCCCACCAGTTGGTCAGACAATTTCTGAGAGGAGCTAAGAATTTAAAACCTCCTAGAACTCCTCCTGTACCTCCTTGGGATCTCAACTATGTCTTGGAAAAGCTTACTTTGCCTCCTTTTGGGCCTGCTGCCTCTGCAGACATTAAGTTCTTATCCTGGAAGACAGCTACCTTGTTGGCCTTGACTTCTGCCAGAAGGGTGTCTGAGTTACAAGCCCTCATGGCCGTGGAAGGAACCATACCTCATTTTCCATCAGGACAGAGTTTCCTTGAGGACCAATCCTACGTTTATGCCTAAGGTTGTTTCTAGAGTGGCTCTAAATCAGACCATTCACCTTCCTACCTTTTTTCCAAAACCCCAAAATAGGGGGGGAAGGATTTTGCATTCATTGGATGTACACAGGCAACTACGTTTTTACCTGGACAAAACTAAAAGTTTCAGAAAATCTGATCAATTGCTTATTTCTTTTGCTTCCAGTTCTCTTGGTAAAGCCATTAATAGGCAAACTATTTCCAAATGGATTGCTCATGGAATAAGATATTGTTACTCTCTTCATGGAAAACAGATTCCAGGTACCGTCAGGACTCATTCTACTAGAGCAGCTGCCACTTCAGCAGCCTTTCTCAGAGGAGTTCCTACCAAGGACATTCTGGAGGCTGCCACTTGGAGTTCTGTGCATACTTTTTCCAAGCACTATAACCTCCCTTTGTACTCTAAGTCTAGGGCAGGATTTGCCTCTGCTGTTTTGCAGGGTCTTCTAGCTGCTCCTTCTACTTCATAACCTCCTCCCGTATTCTCAGCTTTGGGATTCTACCCTACAGTTATGACTGCAACAGTGAAACACGAAGAACATAGTACAGTTGTGTATACCTACCATAAATGTAGATGTTCGAGTGTCTTCACTGTTGCAGTTGGTGTTTCCCACCCTCCATACCCCTCTTGTTTCTATTTGCTTACTGTGTTTCCTTTTCCACTACCTTTCTGGTGTATTTGTGTTTCCCTTGGGTCACCATTTGGTTTTATGGGGGCTTCTGACATCAGGGGCAAGAAAGGCTGGAGAAGATGGCGTCGGCTGTCAGCTTTATACCCATGCGCTCTGACGTCAGGGTTCTGGCTGGAACAGCCGACGCCGGACCCAGACTTTGATATTCTGGCCGACCTACAGTTATGACTGCAACAGTGAAGACACTCGAACATCTACATTTATGGTAGGTATACACAACTGTACTTTCCCTTACTTGGCTTATTCTTTTTCCTGGATGTTGTGTATGCATGGGGTACGAATGAGTTTTCACAGCAAACTAGATCTCGGGATATGGAGCAGTGCACCATGGGATACCTGCTTAGCCCAGCCAATAAGAGACTTCAAGCTAGAAAAGTCGGCCGAGTTGGAGCCTATATTCGGCTCCGAACCCACGGGTAAGAATGTGAGGCAAGATAGACTACATAAACAGAAAGCAGCAAGCGTATGAAAATGTTGGTTGCCTCTTCAATCACCGACCAGCATAAGCATAAAATAATTTTATTGTGAGCACTTTCGAAGGGATCGGTGTCCCAACTTCATCAGACAAAGATTAAATTATTCAAACACACCTTATATATATATATATATATATATATATATATATATATATATATATATATATACACCTTAATTAAATGTTAAGTGATTCATTATTCAATAAATCAATCATTACGCAATACACTAAAAAATTCATAATTTAAAATTTAAAATGAAAGTGCAGTAATATATATAAATTGTACAAGCACTTTTTACACCAACAACCTGTTACTAAATCCATTTTTAAGTCTAACCTACATAAAGGCTTAGAAAAAATACGTTTATTAATTTAATAAATCTATATATAAAATGTATAGGTATGCATATGTCTGCTCTTTGTGAGTAAATTTGTTGATAAGTACATAAAAATGTATAAAAAAAAATATATATATATATATATATATATATATATATAAAATGCCATTAATATTGTTAGCCAATGCATAAATACTAAAAAACAAAATTATTAAAATAATTATAATATTAGTGTTAATAATGCTACCAGCATCCCCATGCATCATCTGCATAAAGCCTTGATCTTTAAAATACTTTTGATTGAAACATATTCATTCAACCCAGGAAAGATGTATGCAGAAGTCCTGATCTGCCATAATAGTTCCTGTTCCTCTAAAAATAGCTGCCACGGCCCCCCTCTTGGGTCTGATCGAATTTGCAACACTGCAAAAGCAAATTTGTGGGTTGGATACTCCACTATATGACTTGCTAAGGCATTATTAATATCAGCCTTACCAATGCTATAGTTATGTTCATATATTCTTTGTTTCAGCTTTCATTCAGTTTTCCCTATATAATAAGAGGGACATAGGTCACAACATGCAACATAAACTACTCCTTTAGAGTCGCAATTATGTCTACCATTAATTTTATAGGTTCTATCCTTAATCTTCATGGCAGTGCCTACTTTAATAAACTTACATTGTGGGCAAGCCCCGCATTTCCTCATACCCAGTGGTTCACATTGTGTACGTTTAACCACCTTATTACTGCTACTTTCTAACATACTTTTAAGGTTCAGACCTCTCCTATAAGTAAACCCAATGCACTTTCATTTTAAATTTTAAATTATGAATTTTTTAGTGTATTGTGTAATGATTGATTTATTGAATAATGAATCACTTAACATTTAATTAGGGTGTATATATAAGGTGTCTTTCAATAATTGAATCTTTGTCTGATGAAGTTGGGACACCGATCCCTTCAAAAGCGCTCACAATAAAATTATTTTATGCTTATGCTGGTCGGTGATTGAAGAAGCAACCAACATTTTCATACGCTTGCTGCTTTCTGTTTTTTGAGCTTGGTCTGTAAATTTGAGATGGACTACATACATCAAACGTTATGGTGAGTACATAACTTCTTGTTATATCACATGCCAATGCGTCTTTCCTTTCCAAGGTGACATTAGAATCCAGTATGAATCAATCCATTAATTTGCCATTATTCTTTCATAAATTTGCAAACAAATGTGAGTATATGTTACATTTATTGGATGTTCACAAACAATTACATTTTTACTTACATAGGATAAAAGAAATCAGGAAGACAGATAATTGTTTCCTTTGCAGATTTGAAATTAGGTAAGCCAGCTGCAAAAGTAACATTAGCAAGTTGGCTGATTGTATTTCTTTTATCTATAACAAGTTGGAGTCTTCTTTCGGCTTTTCCCGGTTAGGGGTCGCCACAGCGGAACTCGGGTAAGCTAATGATTGGCAGTAGATTTTTACGTGCTGGCTTGCCGGGTCTAACGCACAACCTTCAACGAAGGAACGCCCATTCACGCATGTCGACACACAGAAGACACTCTAACTGAGAATCGAACATGCAATGTCTAACTATGAGGCGACAACAAGTTGGAGTAACCTTAACTAAACCTGTAAGAGCCCATTCAACTAGGTCCATGGCAATTTCTTCAGTGTTTCTATCCAGAGATTCCATTGACGACATATGTGCAGCTGCAGCCTGTGCAACTCCTCATACCTTTATCACTCATTACAAATTGAATCTGGTCTTGAGGGGTAGAGCAGCCTTTGGCTCAGCTGTGCTCAGGAATATCCTTCCTTAGAGTCCATCAGGGATTTTAGGTAGCTGGGGACTCTGTCCCAATAGTTGAGGATAAAATGAAAATTGACAACATCAGGTAAAGAAGTTATGTACTTACCATAACGTTCTATCTGTGTTGTCCATTTTCATTCTTCCTCAACTTCCCACCCACCAACTCCCAACCCTTGTTTCAACAAATTTCTAGAAGAATGAAATATTGTAAGGACACCACTGTCCTTTATGACTGAGCTCCAGGTATAGTTCTTTCTGTAGGATATGTACAAATGTAGATGTCTTTATGTATGCACATTGACAGATACCACTTTAGGTAAATCAGCAAACAAGATCTGGGGTATGTTAGGGGTTGGTGCATTATAGGTCAGGGAGAAGCTTGAGAGATTTTTGGTTACCATGAGCTTTAGTAAGGGCCAAGTGTGATTTGAGGTTTGTATCCAAACCCAACAGTTGAGGAAGAATGAAAATGGACAACACAGATGTAATGTTATGGTAAGTACATAATTTTTCCATAGCAAAGGCCATATCACTAAAGGAGTACCCCAGAGCTCTGTCTTAGGCCCAGTTTTATTTATTGCATTCAGTATACATCTCATCTCTGACATCCCCCTCTCTCACAGCCACTCTGTATTCTGAGATCATTCTCAGAGCCTACACTGCTGCTACTATGCTGGTATCTACTAGTCTCTGATACTAGTTCTTGAACAAACACTTCATCAGCGGTAAAATATGTTTCTTGGAATAACACTAAAGCATTCAGAGTCTGACACCTACTGTATATTACTAATAACCCATTAGTTTAAATACATAGGGGTTTGGCTAGACAAAATACACTCATTTAGACATCATATTAAATGGATTGCCAACAAAGTTTGTAGAGAGAGTAAATACACTTGCCAAACCACCTGCCTTAATACACCAGAGAACCACAATGCACTAGAAAAAATCATTCTAATCCCAGGGGTGGAATACTCCTAACGTATTTATTTACTCTCTCTCTCTTATTCCTAGACAAAGAAATTACAAACTCTTTATAACAGTGTCTTTAAATTCATTGCATTCTGATGTCTTTGTGAGTACCACTGCCTCTTCCTCAGGAAAGCTAAATATCAACCTATGGTGGCTTCCACCTTAGTTCAAAAGGCTGTTTTCCCACTAATGTCTTCGTTTAGGTCTGTGTTGATTACATATCATACCAACTACTTTCTTCACTTTTAGATATTGGAGTCATCCTGTGTTCAAAAAGAAGGCAAAAAACTTTCTGTAGGCCAGATGGAATCCCCCCAGGCATATAGGTTCATAGGTTCATAGGTTTATACTAGGCTATCTGCCCTAAGGCATTTATAAGCCTAGCCCAAATTATTGTGGCTTACGCCACCCCTTATATGAAAAAATACTGTGCCCATTAGTTTGTTGTGCCTCTGTCCAGCAGTGACACAGAGATGATTCCTGGGGTAAACCTACGATCTCCCATCCACAGGTCTAGATTTCTCTTGAACAGAGTCAGCGAGGTGCTCTGCCTCACATGGACCGGGATTTTATTCCACAACATAGGGAGTCTCTGAGTGATAAATCTATCCCTCCAGCACGTCCTATTTATATCCGTGCTAAGGTTTAAGTCGCTTGCTCTAGTGGTTTTGGTGGATTTGGATTTTTTGAGGTGGAGCATGTCCATTAATTCCGGGTTGGACATGGCCTTGTATGTCAGGCACATGTCACCTCTGAGCAGACGGTATGCGACTGAATAGAGCTGGAGTTTCTTCAATCTGGCAGCATATGACAGATTTTGGAGTCCCTTTATCCTTTTGGTGAGGAACTTTTGGGGTCTCTCCAATTGCTGCAGATGTCGGGTGAGATACATCCCGAATGGGGCATTGTACTCGATCATTGGTCTGATAAGTGAAGAGTACAGGGGAACAATGACCTCACTAGATCTGGATGTGAATCCCTTCATGATCAGGTGGGCAATGTAGAAGGTCTTTCTAACCACTTTAGCAATGTGAGTGTCAAAAGAAAGGCCACTGTCAACCTGGGTCCCCAGGTCCCTGATAACCTCTTCTGTGCTTAGTGGATTGCCACCTATATGCTAGCTTGGGGTTACCTTGTTTTTCCCAAGGGTATGACTATACATTTTTGGCGTTTAACTTCAGGCCATGGCTCTGGCACCAGCTATCTGTTTCCGTGAGTCCCTTCTGAAGGATATCCGTGTCCGATGCACTTTCCACTATGGCCCAGTTTGCAGTCGTCTGCAAACTTTGTCAGCCAAAGTCCTCCCATGTTGGCCTGTACTTCTGAGAAGTAGATGCCAAACAATAGGGGGCCAAGGACCGAGCCCTGTGGGACACCACTTGTGACCGGCTTGGAGTCTGACACAGCGCTAGCAACTCTAACCCTGTGGGTTCTGTCCTTAAGCCAGTTTGCAACCCATCTTGTGACATATGTGTTTACATTTAAGCTGGTAAGTTTTTCTACAATACCCGAGTGGGGTATTGTGTCGAAAGCCTTTGCAAGGTCAAGGTAGGCTGTATGGACTGCCTTTCCCTCATCAATGGCCTTGGTGACTGTTTCGAAGAAGTCAACCAAGTTCAAAAGGCATGATCTTCCCTTGACAAAGCCAAACTGGGTCGGGTCCAATGTCTGCAAGTCCCCTATATCTTTGTTTATGAGCTCCATTATGATCCTCTCCATAGCTTTGCAGATTAGACTTGTTAAGCTTATGGGGCGGTAATTACCAGGGTCCGTAGAGGCACCGCCTTTGTGAAGTGGGACCACAGTTGCCGTACGCCTCTCCTTGGGCACGTATCCTGTGGTAAGGCTGAGATTAAACAGCTGCCTTATGTGCGGGTTTAATTCCTCATTTAGCTCGTGTAGCACACAGCCGGGGACACCATCCGGTCCCATTGATGCTGTGTTTTTAGCTTTAGAGAGAGCAGCTTTCACCTGCGCATTTGAGATGTCCGGGAGGCTACACTCGGCTGGGATAGTTATCTCTCCTTTAGGGGAGAGGGGTGAAGTTTGCACTGAACCTGTCTGCCAGTATGTTGGCAATGTCTGTGGGTTCAGTGATTTTTGTATCATTTTGGACTAATTCTGAGCATATCTGGGAGTTTCCACCCAGGTTCCTAACATAGCTGAAAAAGGCCTTATGATTGTCCTTTGAATCCATGGCAATTTTTCTCTCAAAATTGGCCTTAGTTGATTTTATGAGTGCTCGTATTTTTTTACTAATAATGATCAGGGGTTACTTCCCTTTTATGGATTTTGTTCTATCATGTAATAGCTTTCTCCTCTTATTGCAAAGTTTGTTAATGGCTGGGGTCCACCAGACTGGACGTTTGCCCTTTGTGGAAAGAGTCTTGGTTTTATTTGGGATTGCCTGATCCATGCAGTCCTGGAGGTGTTCATAGAAGGCATTTGTAAGAGCTTCCGCAGCTTGGGTTGTGGTTTCCTCTGGCTCAGGGGCCTTGAAGGATACCACACCAGTCTTGAGTAGTGTGAAGTTTGCTTTAGAGAAGTTCTTCACTATGGTCTTTTTTGCTTGGGGTGGGGGCGGGATGTGGATTTCCAGTGAGATTACTTTATGATCAGATCTCACCAATGAGGGATATACTTCCAGTGTGGAGCATTTTGTCCCCATGTTTGTGACAATGAGATCTAGTATATTTTCTCCTCTCGTGGGAACAGTGACTAGCTGTTCCATGGCATTTGAATTTATGAACTCCAGGAACTGTTGGGCTAGAAAGTTAGGGCTTGAGTAATGTTCCCAGTCTATATTCGGGTAGTTGAAGTCACCCAATATGATGGTGTTTGGAGATACATTTATACCCTCCAGTGTCTTCAGGAAGGCTGTGTGGGGTTCCTGAGTTTGAGAGGGTGGCCTGTAGCATGCTACAATTTGTAGAGCAGTTTTGCCTATGGTTAGTTGCACCTGGATGGTTTCCGAAGCTTGTGCGTTGCCACCAACCTGGAGGTGTGAGTATCCTTTATGAATATGGATACACCCTCCTTTTGTGGTGTGGTCCGGGTTTTGGGGCGAACGCATGATATGAGGTAAAACCTAATAGTGCCGGGGTGCTCTCAGGAGCCTTGAACCAGGTTTCAGTTACAGCACAGACATCGATGTTCTCCATACTGAGAAGGGCCTCGAGTCGTGCACTTTGAGATTTAGACTTCTGGCATTGAGCAGCATTACCCTCAGTTTCTTCCCATTTTTGTTTTCTAGGGTGGTAGGTTTAGAATTTGAGCCTTGCCTAAAAAGGCACTATGGGGGTGGCAAGAGCCTTAGCCAATATCCGGAATCCCAGTGGTGACAGGTGCAAGCCGTCCCTTGCGGTGGCTTGTCAAGCATGTCATCCCAGGCAGACAGACACTGGATCCCCTTTGAATGACACCAGACATTAAGCCAATTGTTAAAGCTGATCATCTTGTCTCTATATTGTGGCATCATTCTTGGTGAAGGAAGGATACTGCTCAGGGTTAGGGTCATACCTGCCTGGGCTACTTAATCAGAGAGCTCCTCTATGTCTCTTTTCATGTAGTCCAGGGAGGTACGTCTCAGGTCGTTCACACCAGCATGGACAATGACTGTGTCATATTTGTACTTGCCATGGACTGACCCGAGTGCTTGTGTTATGTGGCGGATTCTAGCGCCCGATAGGCAGCTTACTGTGACCCTCTCCTTGTTCAGCCTGGTGAGTGGGACGTCAGTGTGTCTGACTATGGAGTCACCTATGACAAGTATGTTTGGTGTTGTATTTGGCCTTAAGGGCTGTGACTGCTTTGCACACTGCTTTTGTGGTTTATGTGTTGCTTGTGGGGTGTCTTGAGGTAGCAGTTGTTTGGGTGTCTGCTTTGGAGGCCTCTGCTGTTTAGGTAAATTTTTACTCAGAGCCTCCGAGTATGTCTTTGTGTGTTTATGTGTTTGATTCAGTGGAGTGGTAGCATTATGTGAGGCTGGTTTTGTGGTGTGTGTAGTTGCCTTCTCCTCCTGTCTGGTCTTGCCAGTCCTGAGTTGAGAGAGCTCAGCCTCCAGTTTGGCTAAATAGCTGCATCTCTCGCAAGTATTTGTGTTATGTGGGAGGAGGAGAGGGTTGTCTGTGTACATGAGGCAGTTATAACATTGCCTCAAGATTCCCAGATTCACCAGCTGGACCGGAGAGGAGATTGACAACTGACCTTTGGACATGCTAGAATAATATTGGGAAATCCTTAATTGAAAACAAGGGCCAGTGGGGAGTGAGGGTGTAGTGCTTTTAATTTTTAGTGCTGACTTATATAATTGCTTTAGTGAGCAAGTGCCAGGTAACTTGAGTGCAATGTGTTACAAGTAACTAAATGCAAAACGACAAACAGTAACTTTCTTTCAAGTGAAACAAGGAAATAAGTACAGTAAGCAATGCAGATATCACTAGTGATCCACAGAAGCTGAGAAGTTGCGTATTAGGTGGAATTAGCTTCCAGGAAATAACAAGCAAACAAACAACAAGCATATAAACAAAGCTAGATTCAGTAGGCCTGGATCTAGTCTATGCTAGAGCAAACAAGGTGAACCAATTTCAGTAAGATACAGTTCAAATATTCAGGCACTATAAACCTTTAACCAGAAAATTCCCAGCTCAGAAGGGCAGAGTCCAGCCTCTTCTCCCACAAGAGTGCAGACCACGAACCTTCTTAATGTAAAATAACTGGCCTGAAGCCCAAGTGCCTAAACCAGAACTAATACACTTGGACACTGGGCTCTCAATCAGCAGTTCCCAACTTAGAAGGATGAAAGCTACCTGTCCTGCCACCACAGTGCTTGCCACAAACCTTCCTAATGTAAAACAACTGTTTTGAAGCCCAAGTGCTTAATCCAAAAGACTTGAATGATAGCTACACTTTAATCAAGTTACAACCAAGCAGTAATAAATACCATTGAATACTTTAGAGAATGTCTGGATTAGTGCTCAAGTTACACAAACAAAGCTAGATCCAGCAGGCCCGAATCCAGTCTATGCCACAGCAAACAAGGCGTACCAACTTCAGTAAGGAACAGTTCAGATATGCATGCACTATAAGCCTTTAACCAGAAATTCCTAGCTCAGAAGGGCAGAGTCCAGCCTCTCCTCCCACAAGAGTGCAGACCACGAACCCTCTTAATGTAAAATAACTGGCTTGAAAGCCCAAGTGCTTAAACCAGAATTAATACACTTTTAGAATAACAGACACTGAGCCCTCAATCAGCAGTTCTCAACCTAGAAGGATGTAAGCTACCTGTTCTGCCACAACAGTGCAGACCACAAACCCTCTCAGTGCAAAACAACTAACTGGTCCGAAGCCCAAGTGTTTAAACCAAAAGGCTTAGAATGAGTTACACCAAGCAGTAATAAATACAATTGAGTATTTTAAGATGATGCAAAAGTAAAAAGAAGTAGGTAAAAACACAAGTACAGTAAAAGCAGATGAAATTTTTTTTTTTTTTTCTGAACAAGTGCTGAGATCAAAGAAACAGATTTGAGTGCTGAAACTAGAAAACTGGCTAGTTATAAGAAATAAACAAGCTAGAAGGCTTCCCTCAAACACAGAAGGGCTTGGGGCTCAGAAGCCTACAAATAGTCTGTACCACTTAACAAGAAAGGCAGGAAATAAGCTTAATTTTTTTTTTTTTCTATTTCCCAGATGCTCTCTTTGTACACAGTAGGAGTGCCTGAAATCAGAATATGATCTCACTGCACTCAGTTGAGTGAGCAAATGAGATGGGCCCAGAGGCAGGCTGAGGGGCGGGCAGTTTCAATGCCACTAAGATTAACACCAAAACAAAAACCGGGTGGGTGGGAATAACTGAAGAGCAGAATAACTTCAGATAAAAATTCCTTCAACACTCCTTCATACACAGTTTAAAACAATTTAAATACTGTATTTTTTAAAAAAAGTGCAGAAAAAGGTACTTAAATTCTCTTATACGTCCAGTTGAATATAACCAAGTTTTTAGCTGGCCAAGCTGAAGTTTTAAAGCAGGAATTATTTCACATGCACCAGTTTAAATATGCAAGGACAGGAAATCAAAGAATGTGGCTACCCCCACACCTGTAATTACTAGCAAATAACAAAATTCAGCCAACACTAGCTTTAGTTCAAGTTACTGAAGAGCAGAATAACTTCAGATAAAAATTCCTTCAACACTCCTTCATACACAGTTTAAATCAATTTAAATACTGTATTTTTAAAAAAAAAAGTGCAGAAAAAGGTACTTAAATTCTCTTATACGTCCAGTTGAATATAACCAAGTTCTTAGCCGGCCAAGCTGAAGTTTTAAAGCAGGAATTATTTCACATGCACCAGTTTAAATATGCAAGGGATATGAAGAAAATAGAATGTGCCTTATTTAGATCTCGTACTGTGAAATATTACAACTTTGTTCCATCTGTAAGTAATACTCTGGTTATTTTTGTCAATTCTTTTTCTGCCTCTTTACTTACTTACTGTAGTTGTTTTGCTACTGCGTGCTCATTAATACGTATGACATTACTCTCTACTTATTTTACCCAGCCTCCCTCCCTGCCAGCGGCTAGTATTCTGCTATTTTTCAATGAATTCTCCTCTCCTCTCTCCACAGTATTCTCATTCCTGCTCCTCTGCACTTCCAATTATAGACTGTTTTGAATCACGCAGGATAAAGATGTTTTTATTTAGCTTCTGTTTATTCCTACATACTAGAGTTTTGTTGCATTATGTATGCATACTTCACATTTTCATAAGTATTCATTATTTGTTTTTTTTTTCTTTAATTCTAAATGTACAGACTGTGATTTGTCTTATTGAAAGCTACTTCTTGATCACTTTGCCATACCAGTATCCTATGAACCAGATTATCTCTCTGTATTTTAACCTAACACTCAGTAGCTACTTTGGCACAGGTTGTGGGTGAAAAGTGCCCTTAGACCAATTCACTTGCCCAGTTAAGAAACAAACAGTATCATGAGATGTCTCAAACTATAATTTTCAGTCTGCAGAACAATGAAGGAACCTAGTTCCAAGGATGGTTACCTGTAAACTGATATATCAGGAATAGGTCAGAAACGTAAGATAAATCAGATGCTAAGAATGAATTGCATTCTTCTTTTCACAATGAAAATAGCTGGATGAAAAAATTGGGGTGCTTTCTTTTTAAATAACTTTCCTGTGTGTTTAAGAGGTGTAGTCAAAGGTGCTAAAGATGAGACTGTTTAAGAACTTAAAATAACTGATAGTTTGGTTGCTTTACTGAACCCAACCTGTTGTTTTGAAGACATGACAGCTGAAGACCTTATTTGATTTTCATTATGAAATCTATAATAGTGACATGTTTTTTTTTTCTTCAAAACATACTCAGAATGTAAATTGATACTGTTTATTAGTTCATAAAACTAACTTACCTTTAATTTCTTTACAAACTGTCTAAAAATTCTCTAAATATTAAATGGTTGTCACATGACTTGTATAGATTTTTAAACAGTGTATTTATATTGCGTTTTAATTGTTATAATTATTTAAACTGCAGATGTTTTTGTTTTATTTTTGAAGATTGTAAAATTATTGTTCTTAAAATGTTTTGTAATAATTTGGAGCTTTTCAACCTGTCCTCCACTGAGAATGGGCTTGTACCCAGTTGGACTTACCTGGTAATCAAATGTCAGTTAATAAATAAATATATTTCCTGTGTGTTCCTTTAAAAGTGCTGTTTATCCCCAAAGTTAGGGAGACACATTTCTGGAAAGTGTGTGCTTATATAAGTACCGAAAAGTATAAATGACTAAAATAAGTATTGAATGTTATTTCTGTTTATCCCTGGTGCCTGACATTGTCTCCATACAAGACAGAGAGAGTGTGATTACGCCGTTACACTACCTGATTAAAAGCACCAGGACTGCTATACATAGTAGTGTTAACTTGCAGTACATTAGACATATAGGCTTGCAATCAGTATATATATTTATTTATTTTTGGCTTCACCAAACCTGCCAGATACCTCCAGTACCTTCACCCAGTTTTTGTATTGGTTCTGTTAGGGAATGAGACCAAGGCAAAATTCCAATGCCCCATTCATTCCTGCCTGGAGCTCCTTATTAACCCATTTATCCCCACATAGCAGGTCAGGTGGTAGGAACCGGGTTGGCCTGCTCTCCCCTTATAAGAGCATCCTTTATGTCCTGTGGCAATTCACTGAGCTCTAGGCTTGCCACCCCTCCGTTTTTTTTCTGGACTATCAGAAAATCAAACTGATTCTCCGGTAGTCCGGAAAACACTGTACAAACTCCGGTATTCTGTTTCAAAAAGGAAACAGACTATCGGAGTTTGTAAATCGGCTGATTTACTATGCTTTTTTTACAGAAAAGCATAGTAAATCAGCCAAAAGCAGGCGGCGGGAACGAAAAAAAAGGGCGTTCCCATTGAGTGATGCTGTCGTGACATCACAAAATACGAGGTATGTTGGCGGGAGAGGGGGTTGGGGTGGGCGGGGTTACTGGTGACGCGAGAGGCGTGGCTTTGCTCCAGTTTTAGCCGTGAAGGAAGGTGGCAACCCTACTGAGCTCCATTTCCTTGCTGCTGACTACAGGGAGCATGCTTCCACACAGTCTCCTTTTATGTGCATGCTCAAACTGTTGTGCTCTATGGATGTAACACCTAATGCTTCCACTAGGTGTCATCATAGTGAAAAGCAATGAGCCGTTCAGTCACACCCTCCCCTTCCAGCTCCTGTTGAGACTGAAGGCAGTAGTCAAATTGAATTGCCTGTGTCAGATTCAGGGTATGTCCATTCGATAGGGGTGGTAATTGGTCTGCTCAGCTAGAATTGAGGGAACTTTATTGGCAACTTCTGCTGGATGCCACCAATACACAGGGAATCAGTGACAAACATGACAGTATGAATTAACATAATAGTTAAATTAGTTAATATTAATATTATGTTTGATTGGTATATTACATTTTTATTAACTTTGTTGTAAATAATAATTTTAATTATTTATTTTTATTGTTGCCCTTTTTTAAGTGGTGGCTCCAATTGGCCACAAGGTGGTGCTGTTTAATAAGTGTGTGTGTGTGTGTGTGTGTGTGTGTGTGTGTGTGTGTGTGTGTGTGTGTGTGTGTGTGTGTGTGTGTGTGTGTGCAGAGAGAGAGAGAGAGAGGACTGATTGTGAAGGTTTTTTTTGTATCTGATGAAGTTCAGTTTTTAATGCGGAAAGAAAATGCTAATCTTTTAATAAACTTGTGACATCTATAGGCAGCTGTTTTACTGTTTTATGTTTTACATTTTTTGGTGTGAAGGTATTTGCTTTATTTAGCTTTGAAGAGATGATGTGCTGAGGACTCTGCCTCAACCAGTACTGTTTTGAGAAGGAAGAAGTTTAAGATATTAGAGTTTTCACCCCCCCCCCCATTCACTAAGGGAGTTAAAGTTTTGAATGTTGTTCCAAATAACGAGGGTTTGATCAGTTTTAATACCAAATCCATGTTGATTTACCTTCTTCTTAAGCATTGAATTATTAATAATATTTCTTTCTTTACAGGTTGGAAGAACTGTATCCATGACACAAGTGTTTCAGGCCCTACACTTATCAATTAGGAGTGTTAAACGAATTTTGAAAATGGGAAATCATGATGTCTACTTTTATCTTATTCCAAAATAATTTTTTCCATGGATATATTAATTTTCTGCAATTTGCTAGCTGCAAGAAAGTACTGAGATCATGTTTTCCTGAAAAAAAAAATAACAACCTTGGTAACAAAAAAAGAGAATGCAACTTTTGTAATCCCTTCAGGCTGACTTTGACTTTAATTGTACTATTGGATGCCAGCTGACTTAATGCTATGTATGAAGATTGTAAATATTTGAACTTGTAATATTACACATTTATGATTCAGAACTTTGTCATGACATGTGGGTTCCATTCATTCAGTTGGAACTTCATGTGATAAAGCTATGCAATTCCAATTGCTGTATACTTTGTAGTGGTGGACTTGTATTAATATCTGATTGTCCTTTTCATTTCATAATATATGGAACTTGATTATTGTTAGGTGAGCAAGAAAGGTTCTTATTTTGCATTTTTTGTCTAAAATTTAATGACACTTGTATGAAGGGCAAAAATCAGTTTGGTTTTTAGTAATGAATACTTAGTACATTTCAATAGTTACACGATTTTCATATGTCTATAGCTATATGTATATTTTTTGTTGCAGTATATTTTCTGCTCCAGAATATGTAGACATATATAGACATATATAGACATGCAAACACTTACCTCAATGTATGTCCTATTTTTAAAATTACCTATAATAATTATGTATAAAATTGAAAAATATACAGACTTTTTCCAAACTCGTTAATATATTTTGCACATTTATATAATTATTTCTCAGTCACACATCAGCCTGATTTTGTTAGAGTTCTACATATCATTATATATATATATATATCATTCAAATAATTTATTTTACTTGTTTATGTCATTTAGAATAATTTAGGTATGATGTGCTTATGTTAACAATCACTTTTGCAAGTAAACTGCATTAAAAATAATAGTATGTACTGTTGTCTTGCAATCCATAGTTGTGCCATATTTATCATACTATTTGACGTCCTCATCTTTAGATACTGGTGATGATCTGGTATAAAAAACAACCACTTGATATTGTGGGACGTTCTTCACATTGATAATACTGTTAATAAGTGTGTCCATTTTTGGTGCACTTGCTTAGAAAACCAGATTTTTATCCACTAGTAATTAACGGTGGGAATAAAATGAAGGCCTGTGACTTCTCAGAGTTGATTTTGAAATAAAAAAAAAAAAAACTGTAGTTGCAGTCCTTTGAATAATAAGACTGAGAGTGGTATCTCATTGTTTCCTAACCACATTCTTTGGTGGATGTGGTGCAAAGTAGTGCAGACAATTGATTTTAAACATTTGCTGCACTTCTTTTGAAGTCAGAATATGTTTTTTTTAAGAAGTTGCAGGATTCACAGTTGTGGGTCTCACTTTTTTATTAAGAGCCATTGTCAGGGTCATTAATCTCCAGTTCCTGCTCTTCTGACCAGGCAAATCTCCAACTCAAGATCTATATTCTGAAATAATCCAAGGTTTGTTATGACAACTTAATTTACTGGGAGCTAATTCGGATCATAACCGAGAATTCCATTCTCTTCAAACCATAAATGTGGAATAGTAGAAACCATGTACTTTGACCACAAATAATTTTTTTCTTAAGCAGTTTTCCAAAGGAAACTATTACACAAACCACAGTATGAAATACTGCAGTTTATTTTTAAAATAAAACGAAATAATTTGAGAGGGCTTTTGCCATTTGCTCCAAAGTGCAACAGCCTCATGATTACTTTATTAATTTCATGATTTATTCATCATCTGATTGACATATTAATCAATGTGTTTGATTGTTTAACTGGGAATATTTAACTAGGAGTAACCACTTTTCATACTAGATGTAAGGAGAACAGTCTCATGGTATAAAGTCCAAGAAATAACAAGTATAAGTAATATGAGTGGAGGTTCAACATTTGATCACTTTTTCAGTAGCCTAAGCCATTTGAGTCAGACTGGCCATCTTTCAAAGCTAGTGGAAGCCTACTATGTACTCTGTCAGACACTCAGCAGGAGCTATGTATAAAAGGACAGTTAAAAAGCCAAAGTAATTAGTGCATTCTTGCTGCACAAGTACGCTGCTTTTGTGGGACTTGTGGAACTGTCAGTTGCAAGTCATCCTTCAAAGCTGGGCAGATGAGTCCTCTGCTGTGGAAAACCTTCTACTAAATTTATTTTTCTGATGAAAAGTTGTGTTTTTCTGACTATAATATTGTGTTTGACAGGAAACTGAATGTTTTGGGACTATCATTCCATTTAAAAGAGAATCTGTATTTAAATGCTTGCATAAAAATTTAGTGTGTACACGCACACAGACACATACACACACACACACACACACATACAACCATATATATATATATATATATATATATATATAATATATAGACTATATATATGTATATATATATATATCTATATATACTTTATATAATATATAAGTATATAATATATATTATTTATATGTGTGTGTGTGTGTGCATGTATTTTATATATATATATATATATATATATATATATATATATATATATATATATATATTTTTTTTTTTTTTTTGTATATACAAGATTTTTGTACAAACTTTGTTTTTGTATTTGGGACAGGATATTGGGCTTGTGGGGACTGTCAGTGGTTTAATTACATCAGTACCCGTTGTTGTCTACTTTACCTGTTTCTGATTTGCTCAGGCACCAGTATCGATCTTTGAAGCATCATTTTTGGATTGGTAACTGATGGAGATTCTTCTTTGCCCTGTCCACAAGAAGAAGAAGAAAGTTTTCAGGGAGTCTTTGGGTGTCAGGCCAGCTCCTTTTGTGCATCATCTGCTGGTGGTTCATAGGTTCATAGGAGATTACTAGGCTAATAGCTTAAGGACCCTTACAACCCTAGCCAATTTAACCCAATTTTACCCAATATATAACCCCTATGGTCAAGAGAATGGCATGAATTTGTGCCTGTGCATTGAGTATTTTACAGATTGTCCCTGTCCATAAGGGACATAGGCACTACCCCGGATGTGAATTTGCAATTCCCCATCCATCGATCCAAATTGCATTTGAAGAAGGCCAGTGAAGGCAATGCTTAATGTGAATAGAAAGCCTGTTCCAAAGAAGGGGCAATCTCTGAGACACATATCTGTCTGTCCAGCATGTTGTGCTTGAATCGCTGACTAAGTTTAGATCCTCAGATTGGGTGACCCATGTGCTGTTTGACTTGTGGGTGTGTTGCATCTCTATCAGAGCTGGATTTGTGAGTGCCTTGTAAGTCAGGCAAAGGTCACCCCATAATAGTCAGTAGGAAACAGAGTAAAGAGAAAAAGCTTTTAGTCTGTCCACATAGTTCACGTTGTTTACACCCTGCATTTTCTTTGTGAGGAACCTCTGAGGTTGCTCTAGCTGCTATAAGTGCCTAACCAAGTACATGCCAGATGGCGCATTGTACTCAATTATTGGTCTAATGATGACTGAATACAGTGGGACTATAATTTCTTTGGATCTGGATTCCATACCTTTACTTATAAGTTGTGCCACATAAAAGGACTTCCTTACTACTGTGGACACATGGCAGTCATACTTCAGACTACTATATGTTTGTGTACCTAGATCTCTCACCTCTGAATCTACTCTTATGGGTGTGCTATTGATCATAGGATCATAGGAGGTTACTAGGCTAATGGCGCTAGGGCCCTCACAAGCCTAGCCAAGTTCTACCCTTATTTCCACAATCATCACCAATTGATGTTGTAATTTGCATGGGAATTCAACTTCCCAAAGGATATGATAATGCATTTTTTCCACATTTAGTTTTATGCCATGCTTCTGGCCACAATCATTTGTCTAGCTGTTGTCGGCAAACTTTATCATCCAGAGGCCTTCTACATTAGCCTTGACTTCAGGGAAGTATATTCCGAACAGGAATGGTCCCAGCACTGAGCCCTGTGGCACACAACTAGTAACTGGCCTCTTGCAGGAGGTGGATTTACCTACTTTATTCATGTGCCCTGTCTGTGAGCCAATTGGCTGTCCATCTGGTGTTGTAGAGGTTTAAGCCCGTTTTTGTGAGATTATTTATAATACCTGAGTGGAGAATCATGTCAGATGCCTTGGTCAGGTTGAGGTAGGTGGTATGTTCTGTCTTACCCTCATCCATGGCCTTAGTGACTTTCTTAAAGAAATCCTTCAGATTCAGTAGGCATGACCCGCCCTTGACAATGCCAAATTGGGTCGGATCCAGTTTTTAGAGGTTTCCTATGTCATTATTTATCAGGTCCGTGATTATTCTTTCCATGACCTTACATATAAGACTAGCCAAACTTATGGGTCTGTAATTTCCTGGGTCAGTAAATGGTCCCCCTTTATGCAGAGGGATGACTGTTGCTGTCCTCCACTCTATCGGGGCAAAGCCAGACCAGAGACTGTGGTTAAATAGTGATCCTAAAAGGCCTGATTTAAGCTGTTTAAGAGGCAACCTGGTATATCGTCATGCCCGATTGAAGCCATGTGTTAACTTTAGAGGGCACAGTAGATTGTTGGAGGGTATTTCTTTGGGGAAAACTGGGAGTGATAGGGAGATTTAATTTGAGCTGAATTTGTCAGCCAGCAGATTTGCTATATCTTCCAGCTGAGCATAGATTATGCCATCTACAACTAATCCCGCACATTGTCGGGTGTTGCCATTAAGACTGCAGACATAACTGAAAAATGCCTTGTGGTTATCCTTAGCTTTGGAGGCTATTTTTACCTCAAACTCTGCTTTCAGATACTTGACTAGTTCCCTGATTAACTGGCTTAGACTGAGAAACTTTTTGCTCTGTTGTGCACATTCTCTCTTACTTCTCAACAGGATTTTCTTTCTTTTGTTGCACAGCCTATTAATACCAGGGGTCTACCAGGTTGGCTTGTTTTTGTGGCTTGACCCAGGTTTATTTTGGTCTGGTACTGATGTTTTTATGCAGTTGTTTATATGGTCGTACAGGGCTTTTGGTACACTTCTGCATTGGTTTCTGTGTTTTCTGGATTTGGGGGAGCTTGGAAACTAGCTATGCCATCCTTTAGTAGGGATTAATTTACCTTAGAGAAGTTCATAAAGTTTTGGGGGCTGGGTGTGGAGACTAGTTTTACCTTTATTTCAAGGGAGACTGCTTTGTAATCGGAACTTAGCAGGGAGGGAATCACACTGGGGGTGCAGCACTTTCTCATATTTGTGAGTACCAGATCTAGGATATTTGTTCCACTAGTGGGAGTGAGGACTAGCTGCTTCAGTGTATTTGAACATACAAAGTCAGGAAAATTTTGGGCCTGCATGTTAGTGGTCATGTATGCCTTCCAATTAATGGAGGGGTAGTTAAAATCACCCATGGGTATGGTATTTGGCTGTATTGTGAGTGATTCTAGTAATTTCAGATATGATGTATGGGTTTCCTGGTTCATAGTGGGGGACCTGTAGCTAGCAAGAATATGGTAATGAATTTTTCCCGTAGTTAGTTGGACATGGAGTAGCTCAAGCCTGTCATATTGTTTGACTAGCTTTGAGGTGTGCTTATCCTTGCTGTAGCTAGATACTTCTCCGCCTTTTGTTCTTTCATGTTCAGCGGGTGGTCAGAGTGTATGAAAGGCATTATAGCCGGAGTGCTTTCCATGGCTTTGAACCATGTTTCAGTAACTGCACAGATGTCAGCAACTTTCAGGTTGAGGAGAGCTTCCAGGGACTGCAGTTTCTTGTTAAGCTCCTAGCATTAAGCAGTAACACTTTCAGTTTGTCCCGAGTAGGTTTTATTATGTTGGAAGGTTTGTCTATTTGGAAGTGCCTAAAAAAAGGCACTATAGGGATGGATAATGTTTTGGCCAATATCCAAAAGCATAGAGATGACAGATGAAGACTATCCATGGGAAAGCAGCTCGGCCTGTCAGCCTTGTCCTCCCATACTGACAAGTGTTGGACCCCTTTGGAATGACATCGGTAACTAAGCCAGTTGTTAAAGTCAGTCATTTTATGTTAGTATTGTGGCATCATCCTTGGAGACCGTAGAATGCTGCTCAATGCTAGGTGCATATGTGCCTGTGACACACATTCTAAGAGCTCAATAATGTTCTGTCTTCATATAGTCCAGTTAGGTACATATCAAGTCATTCACGCCCTCATGAACTATGACTGAATCATACTGGTACTTAGGGGTAAGTGACTTGAGTGCTTGTGTGATCTGATGAATCCTGACCTGTGACAGACAATTCACTGTAACCTTCCCTGTATCCAGCCTGGTAAGAGGGGCATCAGTGTGTCTCACAGCAGTCTCCTATGACCAGAATATTGAGTTGTGGAGTGTTTCTCCTTAAGGACCTGGTAGCCGAGGCACAATGAGATGTGGCTTTATGTGTTGTGATGGGAATTATCTTGTTTGTGTACATGCAGAGTTTCTGAGAACTGCACTTGAGAGGCCTTTGAGGTTTAGGTAAGTTACATGTGAGCATCTCCACATATGTGGGTTTATATGTGTGGCCCTTTGTGGGTGCAGTGAGCGATGTGTGTGAGTCGCTGACAACCTGTTTGCTTTTTGTGTCTGTATGAAAGAGTCAGTGAGTAACTACATCTCTCATATACTGTATTTGTCTGTTTGAGAATTAAGTGGTTGTCATTGTACGTAAGACACTTGATACATTGTCTTCGGATACCCATCCACACCATGCTGGATGCAGAGATAGCAGGAAAGTGGCCATCCATGGTTGCAGGTCCTAATGTGTACTTAAAAGGATAGGAGTGGAGTGTACTCATTACCGGATGAGGGAAGGGTGCTTATTTGATGTAATCTGCAGCTAACCTAATTAGTGATTCTGCTCGTCACCAAATCAGATGCTTTCTGAGCAGCAGTAGTTTTGGGTGCTATAAGATAACTAGCACAACAAACTTTCACAGTATAATGAAAATAAGCAATGTTTCTAGATGTTTAATTTTGTACAGGGCACTGGCACAGCGAGCAGCTCTATGCAAAAGTGACAAATTTATAGCAGCACTGGAAATACAGAAAACTGACTACTGAGCCCTCTAGCTAACAAATTGATTGCACTTGGAGCCTTTTTGTGTGCTTCCCACCTCAGATACACCAGATACACACCTACTGCTACTAGATGAATAATATACATCCTCCTAATGTAAAAGCACAGTAAAAGAGTGTCCAGAGTGAAATTCTGCCACAAACAAACTTAAAGATGCAGATACAGCAGTCTATTTTAACAGCTTATAAAAGTGTGATTATTCAATAAAAGTGCATTGTAGAAATGATCCAAGGGCCACTTGATTGTACAGCATTTATAATAACACTAAAAATAAGATATGCTGATTAATAAGCCCTCCAGCAGGAATCTCTAATGTAGTATCCCAACCTATACTGGCCAGGCTACCAATCACTGTTACTAGATGGAACATTTACTGTCCTCTTGATGTAAAAACACAGAAAATTGCTTGCTAGAGTGTAAAAATACACTACTTTGTCCAACAGCTATCTAGATAATGAATTCATAGCAAGTAAATCAGTAGAACAGACAATGAGAGGCAGAATGTACATTTTTCAAAATAAGCACATGGAAAGGCAAATATATAATTGAAGGTATAAACAGCTGTGGAGAAAGAGAGTTTATAAAGCTCAATTTACAATATGGGTGGAAGCTTAAAATCACCAAGTTTAAAAAGCAGATCAAGGAATGCGAGGGTGGGTGGGAAAATAACTAGCAGAGAGTCACCAACAGTGCTTGTAGATTTTGCAAGCCTTGAGTCATACCAGAAAAGACAAAGACCCAGATATTGTCTGTATATTAAGTATCACATACATTGAATAAGAATGTGAAATGTACAGCATAGGTAATTCAAGTGTCTATCTGCCACATACAACAAAAACACCAGGCTAAGCAGATTTCTTAAAGCAGAAAACATAATGGATGACGAAAAACGGAAAGCAGCTCTATCAGTTTAAGCAACTCACAGACAAAAAAATCTAAATTTACTTTTCTCACCCAGCAGGGAGTCAGCAACAGTGCTTGTAATTTTTGCAAGCCTTGAGTCTTAGAAAAACAGGCCTTGAGTTTTATCATAAAAGACAAATACCCTACTATGGCCATTCTTGGTTCCTCACTCATCCACCCCATCCCAATGGTGTTGCCACTATGGCTCAGAGGATAGACACATCCTCTGCAGCTGTAGGGATACCCTTGGTAGGCAAGGGAGAACCACTCTTGTTCTTATGAGGAAGGGGCAGGTAAACGTTTTCACTTAGCTGAAATAGGGAGATTGAACCTAGGATGAGTATGCCTTCTAAGATTCAGCCATTTAACAGGGAGTTTCCTAGGAAAAATGTACATGATAAGAAATCCTTCCCTTCTCATATTTCTATTAATGGAAGATTTGTTAGGATTTGCTACAGAACTCATTTAGCCTTTTCTTTGCCTACTCTTTTTTGAGGAAAGGAAGAAAAGAGAGTTCCCTCATTTTCTGACTCTGATTTTCAGTCAGAGCAAGAGACATTACAAGGAGATGTTTGTACTTCTGAAATTTCTTCTCAGTTTGAACATTTTGATTCTGAGGAAGGTGATGCTTCAGATTTCCCTCTTGAAGAGTTGTCTTTTTCTTAGATGAAAGAGGATTTTTAGTAGAAACAGAATTATAGTCATATTGCACAGAAAATGTATTATAATTTGTTACAATTGGATATACCCAAGTCTGTGTTGTCTGCTTTAGAGAATGTTTATCACTGCTGCTAGCTTATCTGACAGTCAACCTCCTGCCCCAAGGAAGTCTAGCAAGTTGCACAGGGTACCTCTGAGTAATAGGAATTTGTTTTCTAACAGTAAAGCAGATCCAGCAGTAATCTCTTTATCTAAACCTACTTCTGCCACACAGATTGCTGCTACTGATCCCCTTCACTAACAAGGATGGGAAAATGTGTAACAAGTTGGGAAAGAAAGTGTATTCTTCTGCTACTTTAATTTTCAGAATTTTAAATATTCAAGCTCATATGTTAACTTTTTTTACTTTTATTTCTTGAGAACGTACAAAAGTTGATGATTAGCCTTCATTCTTCTGAGATGAAATGTTTGAGTGCCTCATTAATAACTAATGTTATGTTACTGAGCATGTCTTAATGTGTTCTTATGATGCTGCTGACAGTAGCTCCAGAGCTCATGTTTCTGAGTCAGTCATAACAAGCTTTGCTTGGTTTCATTATCAAAACCTTCTTGAAGATGAGACTAAGATTTTAAATTCTCCCTTAGACAAGGAAATTCTGTTTGGCTCTTCTGCAGCTGGGGTGTTCTAAAGTGTGATGAAAGTTATTCAAGGAGTTACTCAAAATTTTCATCCCTCCTTTTTTTAAGGCAAATAAAAAAATTCCCTTCCTTCTCAAATAAGCAATTCAAGCAGTAATGAACTATTAAACGTGATTTTATAAAGCAATGTCAAGAAGGCTCCAAAAAGAAAAGAGGAAGTTCCTAAAAAAAGGGATAGTCTTCACAGTCAGCATAACTATTTGCCTGTTCAGCCCCTCACCCAACCCTGGTAATCTGTCCTCTCTGGGACTTCATATTTTCTTGTGACACCAGATTGTTTCAGACAAATCAGTTTTAAATGCAATTTAGGAAGGGTACACTTAGCATTAGGGATTTCTCCTGCCTTTCCATGGGATTCCTCTTTGTCCATTAAGCCAGGTTTCCCCTTTATCTCAGATTCTGCACAAAATGGCTTCTCATGGAGTACTAGAACTAGTACCTCCTTGCCAGATGAGCAAATAATTTTATTCAAGGATGTTTATGGCACTAACGAGGGAAAGAACATTGAGACCTTTGCTAGACCTTTCCTTTCTAAATCTTTTTGTCAGGTTCCAAGGTTCAAAATATTATTGCTTCAGTCACTTTTGCTTTTGCTCCCTTTGCTAGTTTTTGTGGTAAAGCTAGACTTAGGGAATACCAATCATCACATTCTCTCTGGTCAGCAGTTCTTATGTCTCTTAAGATTTTCTGTGTCTGTCTAGCATTATTAGTCCTCTAACTTGCTTTTTGGATGTTTCACTGTACCAGGGGTGTTTTCCAAGTGACTGGCTCCAGTAATTGCTTATTGCAGACTTCAAGGCATTCACACCTTTTTGTAATTAGACAATTGTCTTTTCTTTGCCAATTCGTTTTACAGTTGTCAAGAGTCTTAAAATCATCTCAATCTGGGGTTTTCAAATCAATTTACAAAAATTGTCTCATCCCGTCTCATAAAATTGTTTTCCTGGGATGTCTGTTAGATTCTCTCCTGGGAAGATCCTTTCTTCCTCCAGACAAGATGGAGATATTCCAACTGCTATTCCTAAGTTTTTACAGTCAGTCTTTGCAGACTTGCTATGATAGCCTCGGAGGTAGCAACTCAGTTCATTTTGACTTTTCAGGCTTTAAATGTGCACTCAGAGCAAAACTTTATTGCAGACAAGGTATGCAGGACCAGTACAGACTCTCATGAATAGAACATTCACGCTGGGGTCTTGCAAAATTTGATCAATCTGTAGGGAATGCCTCAAGTAGATCTGTTTGCTTCCTCTCTAAACAGACAGCTAAAGAATTTCTGCTTCAGGACCCCTTGCAAACAGGCCTAAAACACAGATGCCTTCTCATTCCCATGGATGGGAATGTTCCTATATGCTTTTCTGCCTTTCTGATGATATCCAATGTTATTTGAAAGATCCAGGAGGACTACCCAAAAATTGTGACTGTGACTCCCTTTTGGCTCAGGCAACAGTGGTTCTCCCTTCTTTTTAATCTGGCCAAGGTCAGTTACAACAGGCTTCCTCACAGACTGAATTTACTCACACAAGACTGGGATTGTTTGATACACACTAGTCTGGAAACTTTTCATTTACTTGCTTGGATAATAGAACTGATAGGCACCTTTTTCTGAGGATGTGTAGTAGGTATTAAAGGAGGTGGAAAACTCTCTAGAAAATCCTATTTGTATAAGAAATTGTTTCCTAATTGGCGCAAGTCCAAGAACAAGGACCATCTCTTGGCATGGCTTCCTCTGTTTCTTGATTATTTATATGAATTACTGTCATCTGACATTTCTTATTCCTTTATCAGGGTTTATTTTTCATCAGACTTCCAAGATGGCTGCATACTGATCAACAGCTTAATTTCAGCTCTCGCAGTTTGAAAACATAAACTGAAAAAAGTGAGGCAATGAAACTTTTTGGATTAAATTCAATTACTGCCTAGTAAGTACACTGTTTGTATGCCAGCAAAGAGTAAATGTAGAGAACCTGAAAGAAAATCAACCAGAAAAGGTGAAAAGAAAACACTGCCTGGGAAGAATCCTGTAGTTGTTCAGCAAAAAATAGTTTAAGCATCAGCTGTGGTACAAGAGATGACTTCCAGTAATTTAGAGGAAAAAATATCAAATGTACTCTTAGGTGGTTAAAATAAATAAAATACCGGAGTATATCAACTCAAATAAAAGGCTAAAAAAATAGACGTTTTAACTAGTTATCCAGATGAATTGATAAAAATGCAAAAAAATGAAAGGATGAAATGAAGAAAAGGTTGGCTGGGTATGAAACTTCTCAAGAACAGCTGTTTCAGAAAATGGTAGAGTTAGAAGACAAAGCATTCAGAGATAACCTAAGATTTTCTGCTACACCAAAGAAACTGGTAAGAACAGACTGTATTATTTTTATGAAACTATGAAAAATCAACTGGACTGCTATTCCACAGCAGGATTTGTTAATTGAAATAGCACATCATGTATGCTCCAAACCTGGCCATGACAAAGCAGTCAAGACCTGTATTAGTAAAGCTGCAATGATACCAACACAAGGAATTGACCTTAACAAAACTCTGACAGGAAAATTATTGAAAGTTTGAGACAGCAGAGTGTTTGTAGGAAAAATATTCACTGTACACTAAGCAGAAGAGAAGCAAATTTATCCCAGAATCATGGAATATCAAAATGTAGGTATGAGATTCAAGTTGCTTTATCCAGCTATCATTGGGATATTTTTCCAAGGAGTACCAATGACATTTTTGGATGCAGAACACACTAAGGAGGAAATACAATTTATCCAAAAAAAGTGAGCCAGAAAACAAGGAGACCCAGATTCAATTTTTTTGACAATAAAGCTCATAGAGAGACTTTGCCAGTGACACCTTTTCCAAGGTCCCAAAGGAAAATGCTTGAGAGACAAAGCTGACTAGAAGACTCAGGAGTACCTTGGACTTGAATAAGAGTTTGGTGTTGGGAGATGGAGATGAACAGGAAGAAGACCAGCAACACTTACATTAGTGAGTAAATAGGAGACTATAAAGCATCGGTCTCATTTGTGAACTATAACTTTGTAAGAAAAAAGTGGCTGAGAATGACTGGACTTTTGTTAACTTTGTTAAATTTGCTGGTAGACTGGAAAGCATATACCCCACTTAAAAAAGTAAATGTAAGTGAGTCAGTTTTTGTTCTTAATAATATTTCATGATATAAAGTGAATGCTATGTATAGTAAAGCAGTTTTGTGTAGTATGTAGTCAAGGTTATTTCAATGCGGGGGGGGTCTTTTTAATGACTGTTGTAAAGATATTAAAGTAGAACATTTTTTTTTAGTTTTTAGAAATAATGGCTTTACAGTTTAACAAGTACAAATGTTTGACAAAAGCAAGTTTACTGTGAATATGCTATGATCTTCGCCTGATGGAGTCGGGTGGGATGTAAAAAAAAAAAAATTAAAAAAAATATATATATATATATATATATATATATATATATATATATATATATTAGGATATTTTCTTATTTTTTACAAGGTTGAACATCTAGAGTAATGCTCTTGGCTGCTTGAGCTATAAACAAGTGGGTTTTTTCTAAGCAAGTAGGCTTGAAAAATAAGATAACATCGTGAAAGCCATCAAAACTGCTAAGTTTCCTACATCTGCAAGGATATTAGCTTTTTTCTATTAGCAAATGTTCAGTAGGGATCCAGAAGTCTGCATCTGAAGTCATTTGTGCATTGTGTTGTGAGTGAAACTGACAAGGACTCATTGCTGTCTACTTTTACTGGAGACATGATGTCTACAGGTGCAAGCAATTAATTTTGAGATTTTTGAGCACTCCTTGCTGAGGGAAATGCAAAATTTAAAGGCGCAATGGCAGTTAATTCAGTAGAAAAGTTTGAAATTCTGTGAAGTGTGTGACACCCATGCACTGGCCCAGTAATCAAGGAGCCTCAATCCTCATCACTAGTACCAGTGAGGGGCATGAACATTGGGAATGATAAATACACACACAGTAAAGTGCAATTTCCCTTAAGAGCACACAGAGATCACAGTCAGTCTGGGGCTGGTTTCTCCCTTTTTCTCCAGATCCCCAGTAAGACTCCCCACTGGCACAGAATGGAGTCCTTAGCCAGGGTCCCAAGCCAAGCCTTCCCAGCACTCCCTCTGTCCAACCAGTGCTTCATGTCCCTGCCCAAGTAGCTGACACACACACACACACACACACACACACACACACACACACACACACTTTGAGATATGATTTATATACAACCACACAGACACTCCTGAGGAAGGCTGGCACAAGTTCACTAGCTGTGCCCCTTCTGTCCAGGCTATAAGGTAGTAATCCACTGCCACCAGAACCCCTATTTATCAGCTACCAATAAGGCCCTTCCCAAAGGGTGTCCAATTTTACTGTGCAATATTATTATCCAATTAGTAGGTGTGACCAGAACGTTTAAGGCTTATTGATGTGGCTTTGTACAGTATCAGTGTATATATGCAATGTACTCTAGAGCTTAAATTATCTGTACACAAAATAGCCATAGTTGAAAGGTTTAAAATATTTATTAATAAATAATAAAAACACAGGACAAATCTCCTCAGTTCAGCACAGTGCTATTCAACAGTTCAGAAATCACAGGAAAATCCTTAAAATAATATATTAGAATAGTTAGACATAAATATAGAAAACAGCTAGACTAAACTTACTATTTTCTGTCTATTTCTAAGAGAAACACTAAAGTCTAAGATCCTACTTACATACAGAGCAAAGGCTGAGTACTGGTGAGTGGATGTTCTTCAGACAAAATCCAAAATGTTCTAATTCTCTATCTCTGAGAAAGTCTTAAATTGATAACACAGTACTGCTGACTCATTTTAGATTACATAATTCTTAACAGTTCTGATTTAGCTTCCCAGGCTAACAGAAACTTAAAATGTGCATTTCATTTTGTTATGTGCACCTGCAGGAAGCCACAGTAATAAAAGACAGTATATATGTAAAATCTAGCAATTAACTCTGGTCTCAAAACAATAGAAAGAATGTCTTAGCTCAGTTATTCTCTCTCTGAGCTCTGAGATCAGTCATAACATGCTTTACTTTATCAACTTTCTTCCAGCAGAGTGCACTGTGGTGACATGTTTGAAGTTTAACATTTAACACAGTTTTCTTTACATTTGTGAAACAGCCTGCAGATTTTATTAATATTTACAATGACACAGAATTATCTACAAAATTCTGTCTAGCTGGGCTGGCAACCTTTCAGTTTTTCACAAAGTGAATAAGAGATAGTTGCCTTAATGCTTTAATGCATTTAATAGAACAGTGTTAGAACAGTGTACAATTTAGTTGTTTTCTTTAAAAATAGCCAGTGCACTTTTTCTTAGAGCTAAAAGTTCATGTTTTCTAAAAGCATGCAAACTATTTTTCACATCTCAGAAGGAAATAGAGTTAAGAAAACAGACAGCAATCAGTGTGGGAACACAAGCTGAAGCATGAGTTTTAGCATGGGTAACCTTCATTTTAGGTTAGGTAATGCCAGTGGGCATAGCTGTCAATTTGGGGTAGTTATCCTTATCTGATGGATTAAATGTAAATTTTTAAAGATGCACATAGCTTTGTGTCTTTCTTCTAAGTTGATAGAGGATTGAAGTTTTGTTAAAATGTATTTTTGGGAGGGATTGTCATAAATTGTGACATAGGTTAAAATGGAGATGAGAAGAAACAACTGGATTAGCCTGCCAAAACATTAGCACATGCATGTAACACAAAAGCTGGAAATACACATTCAAAAAACTGCCATGTGTAATAGGTGGGAACCAGAGCTTTTTGTCATAATGGCTATCCTATCCATATTATTTATTTATTTTATTTATTTATTTATTTACATTTGTTGACCGGGCTAGTCTAGCTGGATACATATCCCTTTTCAGTAGAGGCCCGAGGAGAAAAGCTCCAACATAAGTAAATTAATACATTCAAAATATTATAAAAAAGATTAGTTTTACATTACAAAATAAGACATGAAAAAATAAATTGTGAATAAAGTAACGTTTCATTAGAGTAGAAGTAAAAAAATTAAACAAGTCTTAATGCTTTAGTAGGGTTCATGTGAAGTCAATCAAAACTAAAACAATTTAACATTAGGAAACATGTTATAGTGTTGTTCATAAGATATGGGAGGGTAATTGATTAAGGAAGCAGGAAAGTAAGAACCAGGGAGGGAGAGATGAAAAGTAGATTCAATCAGGCTTTGAGCAGGGGCAAAGCCAATGTATTTTAAGGTGGTCTCTAAGATGTTTTTTAAAGATTACAGAGGATGAGAGTGAGGTGAGTGTATTTGGAAGTTTGTTCCAGATTCTACTCACAACATTGGAGAAGAGGGAATCGCCTGCTTTGTTATTAGAAGGGTTGTAGGCAATAAGAAGTTTATTAGCTGAGCATAGTGTAGAAAGATTTTTATAAGGGGAGATCAGATTAGTAAGGATGGGAGTATTAGAGGGATGGTGCAGGATTTTTTGTGCAATCACAAGTTGATTGTATTGTAGTTGGTTTTGTAGTTCTAACCATCTGAGTTGTTTAAGGTTAAGGCAGTGATGGGTTCTGTATGGAGAGCCAGTAGCAAATCTGGTTATGTTATTGTAGCTAGTTTCAAGTTTGGTGAGATTATGCTTAGATAGATTGGTGTAAATGGCAGAAGCATAGAAAAGGGTGGAAGTAAGGTGAGTCTGGGCTATGGATTTCTTAGCTAGAGGTGTAAGGAAGGGTTTTATTCTATACAGGGAGCCTAATTTTTTATTAACAGTTTTATAATATTATTAACATGGGCATCGAAGGTGAGGTTATGGTCAATAGTTAGTCCAAGTAGTTGGGCAGTAGAATTGGGGGAAATGCAGGTTCCATTGTCAGAGGTAATAGTGAAGTGGAACTGAGGAGATTTTATAGTGGGAGTAAAGAGTAGTAGCTTAGTTTTCTTAGGGTTAAGAAGAAGGCAGCGTTGTGTGAACCAGTTTTCAACTGTGTTAAATACATTTTGTGTAAGGGTGTGGAGAGAGGAAGAAGATTTGGCAGTACAGATAAGAGTAGAGTCATCAGCGTATTGTATACAGGTGGATTGTGGAAAAACAGTATGGAGATCATTAATAAAGATGGAGAAAAGAAGAGGGCCTAGGATAGAACCTTGAGGAACTCCAGTGCTTACTGGGAGGTATGTGGATAGATTATTATCCCAGAGTACTGCTTGTTGTCTGTTTTCCAGATAAGATTTGAACCAAAGGATTGCTTGTGGGTCAAGAGATTGGGCTTTTAGCACATTGATAAGTAGGTTATGATTGACCATATCAAAGGCTTTGGAAAGGTCAATAAATAGGGCAGCTGAGAGACAGTTATTGTTACGATTCCTATTTATGCAATCAGTAAAAGTTAAAAGGGCAGAAGTAGTGCTATGAGTGCTATATTATCCTGGAATGTAAATGGTCTTACAGTTTTGGAGCTTAAGAAAATTTTTTGAGAAATAATCAGCTTTCAGCAGGGAATATTACTTATAGGTACAGACTGAAATTTGATTTGCAATAGTGAGGATATAGCTGAGGGAGCTAGAAGGGAAAACATAACAAAAGAGGGTAGAGTTCTGAAAAATATGACAAAATTTGATGTGGAAGATATGAATTCAGAAGTAGGAACTTGGACAGAATTTACATATTATTCCAAAAGGTACAATAACTGGCCAGACTGGATAGAAATTATATTTCACAGGAAGATGATGATTTAATTCAAAGCTTCTACACACATCCAGTAACTATTTCAGATCATGCACCGATAAAAAACTAAGATAAAAATGCAGAGTAATGAAGTAGAAAATAGACACTGGGGCATTCCCATCTAGCTGTTAAAAAGAGAGGAGTTTAAGGAATGGTTAGTGGAAGTTCAAGTGTTATTAGCAAAGATAGAAATAGCTTCAGATGTTATAGCTAGTGAGTGGGAAAAAATGAAAATGTAGTTTAAAAATAGAGTAGAAATAAAGGAGGACAGAGATGGTTAAATAATAGGAATTACTTAGTGGGGCTGCTGACAAAGGTTAAAATACTGCAGAATAAGGGGAATCTCACAGAACAAGAAAAGGCACAAATGCAAAGTGCTAAAGAGAAAATAGGGGAGTATGCATTAGTTTAGAAAGACTGCTGTTAAGCAACTATTTTTGATAATATCTCCAGAGCACAAAAAAATGTACCACAACTACTTAGTCAATAGAAAGCAGAAAGGGTTGTATCCAGACTTAAGAGGACTATAACAAGAAAAATAATCAGAGATCCTGTAGCAGTATTAGAGGTAATCCAGAATTTTTATGACAATTTTCATAAAGCAGAGAAATATGGAAATCAAGAAAGAGTACAAATGAAAATATTTATGGAAGACTTAATTATGCCCATGTTAGAGTTAGGCGAGGCTCAACAACAAATAGTTAAGATAGGAGGAGATGAGTTAAAAATGGTGATGTATAATTAATCTTTAGGAGAGTCTCCATGAGCAGATGATATTCCCGTGGAAGCTTACAACTTAGTATGGAAGAAAGTGATAAAGATATTGAATATTTTGTTTAACAGTACTTTGAAAGGAGAGAAAGCACCAACATCTTGGAAGAAAGCTGTGGTGACTGTATTACCTAAAGAGGTTAAAGACCCATCAGACCCAGCTTAATATAGACTCATTTCAATTTTAAACCATGATTAGAAGTTATTTATGTCGATACTAGCTAAAAGAATGTCAAATTTGTTGCCAAAATTGATATCTATGGATCTGTGTGGTTTTATGGAGGGGACCAAACCACACAAACAAGGATAAGAGTGCTTCAGGGAGCATTAGAACAAAAAACGCGGTGAGACAGTTAAGCATTTTGTGTAAACCTTTGTGTCTTTCATTTATTTGGAACTATTAAACTTTTGGTGTTTCCACTATCATCAGCTGCTGGTGCTTTTTTACAGTTTTTTATGGAGGGGAGTTAAACATTTGACAACAGTGATAGAACAATGATGATCCAGAGGGAAGCAAAATGTAAGAAAATATACCGCTATTGTTGGTGATACTTGATACAGATAAAGCATTCAACAGAATAAGCTGGGATTTTATGAGTAGGTCAATGGAGGCATTTGCATTTCCTGATACAATAATAAAGTTAATTAGAAGTATATGTGAGGAATTGGAGGCAAAAATCAAAATGGGAGGTTTCTTTTCTGAAAAGTTGCATCTGAACAGAGGAACTAGGCAGGGGTGTTCTCCTTCCCCTTTATTATTTGTTTTATATATATATATAACTATTGGCAAAGAAAATAAAAGAATGAGAAACTCAAGGATATAATTGATATGGTGTTCAAAAAAGTTGTCTTTATTTGCAGATATAATTTTGTATCTCTTGGGACTAAAGAAGAACATCTCAGTATTGTGGAATATTCTGAGGCAATTTTTTTCAGGATATAAAATTAATGAAAATAAAACAAAGGCTATGGCTGTAAATTATGTATCCACACATGAATTATTTTAGCACTACCCATATTTATTGGGACATGATAAAGTAAAGTATTTAGAAGTATGGAATAAAAAGGATTCTGTTATAGCCATTAAGGATATGTGGGAAGAGATTAAAGACAATGCAAATACTGAGAAACTGTAAGCTCTTGGTTATGGATATGGATACCAAGATATAAGCAGTAAATGTGTTATCTCCATTGAAACCTGGCTTAATAATTCTCAGCTCTTACTTAATCCTAAAAAAGAAACTTCTCCTCTTTACCCCAAAACTGCACTCCCCTGACAAAGATCAGTTTAAGATTCACTCCTCTGATAACACTGTACTTGAAGTTGTATCCCCACACAAAATTACTAGGAGTCATAATAGATGATGAACATAAGTATGACCTCTGTGTCCAAAATAATATCAAGAAACCCCACCAAAACTTGGCATGCTATATTGAAACAAATATTCCCTTAACAACCAAAATAACATTTTCCAAAACCTATCTTCTGCCATCCCTATTATATGGGGCCCCTATCCTAACAAATTAACAATCAGCCCTAAAATAAACTTGAAAGCTGATACAACAAATTTGCTACAAGTACAAATTCCTTCACACATCACTGAAAACCACTCCCTGCAATGGCTCAAACTCCATATCTGTCATATTTACAACTTGTAACTACTCACAGCATTATTTTCAAACCATCACCATGTCCAGCACTTGACCAATTGCTAAACTTATACATTCCAAATAAACTCATCCTGTCTGTATCTAAATCAGCTAGCCATTACCTGTATTCACTCAGTAGCAAAAGCTTGGAACTCTCTTCCTTCCTCTAGCTGTCAGAACAATTACTAAGCTGTTTTCCTTTAAATGCTCTCTATGAGCACAGGTGGGTGGGTACACAGGCTCTAACAAGCACTTTAGCATAGATAACCTTAATTCTAGGTTAGGTAATGCCTATGGGTGCTGCTGTCAATTTATGTTAATTGGGCCTATCAGGTGGGTTAAACTTCATTTTTTGAGGATATACATAGTTTTGTGTTTGTTCAGCATTAATAGGTTATGGGAGTGTTCTAAAAATGTGTTTATATTTTGTTTGATGATTTTTATTAAAACAAAAAGTCTTGAAAAATGTAGCATAGGTTCAAATGGAGATGACAAGAAACAACTGTATAAAAGATCTGCCTGCCAATCATTAGTTTGTGCATGTAACACAAAAGTTGGAAATACACATTAAAAACTGGCATGTATAATAGATGGAAACACTAACTTCTTATAATAGCTACGCTATCCATATTATCTTAGAATGTAAATGATTGTTCAGGTATAGAATGCACAGCACAAATAGCAATGCTGCTGAAACCACATTTGGAAAAAATGAGCATTCAGATTTGATAAACAAATGATTTCAGGATGGATATTCAGCAGAATATCAAGGACAAAGGATAAGGGGAGTAATTATTAAATGAGCTCCAATACTGATAGAAGAGGGAAAAAGACAATAATGGTAGATTTATGGTAATAAGGGGTTATTGGCAATGGAGGAGGATTATGCTGCCATATATTCGACTAAAAATTGCTATTATGTACTTTAAGACATTTTTGGGAGAAATCATCAGCTTTCAGCAGAGAATACTATTTATAGGTGGGAGCTTGATTTGCAACAGCAAGGATTTATCTGGGGGCCTAAAAGGGCAAATATAACAAAAGAGGGTAGATTTCTGAAGAAATTTATGAAAATATTTGCAATTGGAATACATCAATTCAGTAGTAGGAACTTGGGGAGAATTTACCTATTATTCCCAAGGTACAATAACTGGGCTAGACTTGTTAGAAATTATATTTACAGGAACATGTGTATTTATTGAAAACTTCAATGCACATCCAATAACTATTTCTGATCATGCACCAATAAAAACTAGGATAAAATGCAGGGTAATAAAAAAGAATGAGACACTGATGCTTTACCACCTATCTGTTAAAAAGAGAGGAATTTAAGGAATGGGTAGTCAAAATAATTTGAGAGTTGTTAGGGAAGACATACATTTCAGAGGTTTTAGCTAGTGAGTGGGATAAAATGAAAATGGAGTCTAAAAATATGGTAGAAATTAAAGAGAAAGATATATGGTTAGGAAGTAAGGAAATTATTTAGAGGGGTTGACAAAAGTTAAAGTATTGCAGAGTAAGTAGAATCTGATAGAATAAGAAGCACAACAGCAAAGTACTAAAAAGAAAACAAGGGAATATCTAGATAATATACTTGAGTTTAGAAAGATTGGTATTAAGCAACTATTTCTAATAACTCCAGAGCACAAAAACATTTCATATGACTTAGGCAACAGAAAGTTAAAAGGGTTGTCGCCAAATGTAGAGAGCGTATAACAAGAAAACAATGAGAGGTCACGTAGAGGTATTAGAGATATTTTGGAAATTTTATGAAAATGTGTATAAAGCAGAGAAATCTGGAAACCAAGAAAGCACAAATGGAAATATTTCTGGGAGACTTAATTATGCCAAGGTTAGAGGTAGATGAGGCTCAACAATTAACAGTTAAGAGGCGATGAGATAAAAATGGTGATGTATAATCAATATCCAGGGAAGTCTCTTGGAACAGATCATATTCCTCTGGAAGTTTGGAAGTTAGCAGGGAAGAAAGTGATAAAGATCTGGAAGGTATTGTTTAACACTATTTTAAAAGGATGGGAAACATGAATATCTTAGAAGAAAGAAGTGGTGTCTGTAATATCTAAAGACAGTAAAGACCTGTCTGACCCAACTTTATATAGACCCATTTAAATTTTAAACCATGAATATGAAGTGTTTATGTCTATACTAGCTAAAAGAATGGCAAATGTGTTGCCAGCATTGATAGATATAATCAATGTGGCTTTGTTATGGGATTGGAGGCAAACATTTGACAACATTAATAAAACAATGATGATCCAGAGGATTCAGAATGTAAGAAAATGCAGCTGTTGATGTTTTTTTAATGCAGAAAGCATTCAGCAGAATAAGCTGGAATTTTATGAGTAGGGCAATGGATGCATTTGTGTTCTCTGATACAATAAAAAGGATAATTAGGAAGCTATAAGAAGGATCGAAGGCAAGAGTTAATGTAGGACAGTTACTCTCTTAGAAGTTGTATCTGAATAGAAGAACTGGGCATGGGAGTCCTCTCTTCTTTTTGTTACTTGCATTATATTTAGAACGACTAGCAAAGAAAATAAGTGACTCATAAATTCAAGGGTATAATTGGTTTGCTAATCAAGAAAAGTTAATTTCATTTGCAGATGATATTATTTTGTACCTGACAAATCCAGAAAAGGACATCTCAGTGTTGTGAAGTATTTTGAGACAGTTTCAGGTCTTTTCATGGTATAACATTAATGAAGTTAAAACAAAAGCTATAGCAGTAAATTATATACCCACACATGAATTGGTTCAGCAATACTCATATTTATGGGGACACGATAAGATGAAATATTTAGGAACATGAATTAAAAGGCTTCTAGTATAGCATCTAAGGATATGTGGGAAGAAACTAAACAAAAGGTAATACAAAAATGAAGAAACTTTAAGCTCGTGTTTATGAGACTGGATAGTAAGATACAAACCATGACAATGTTTTAGTCCCTTTAGTTTTGTACAGAGGTCAGGCATATTTTTATCAATCAGAGAAGTTGTGGGCAATAATTAATAAAAAGGTGAAGGAATTTATCTGGGAGGGGAAGATGACAAGAGGTTAGTGGGATAAGCTGATCCTTCTAATAGAACAAGAACACCTTTATTAAATCATATCTTAAGACAAAGATAAACATACATTAGTAGTAAAGAAAACAAACCATATTACCATTTTCCATTTACATACATTATGTATCACATTTTCTTTCTTTATAACTATCAACAGTCCAAAATTACATAAAATGCTGAATTCATGACTTCCCTTAAACCTCACTCCTTCTTCTGAACATTTCTCTGCATTTATGCCAAAAATTTCTATATATTTATTAAAATTTGCTTCCCATTTCAAAAGATTCCACTTCCTGTCCTTTTATCTCTGTTATAGTATTCAGTACTTCAAATGCCATTGGTTTAGACTTTGCTTTCCATTTTCTAGTAATTGCTTTATTGGCAACAAACAGAATTAAACTTAAGGCCATAGCATGCCTAGGGCAATTCAGATCCTGTGTCACAGCTCAAAAGAATAATTTCCTTAGTTACATCCATTTGCTCACCCAATATTTCTGACAGAGTACTCTGCACGGATTGTTAAAAATCTGGCAACTCATTATACACCCAAAATATATGTACACAGCTGTCTTTCTTCCCCAACACACCTCCAACATTTGCAAGTACAGATATTTTGTCATTATAAAATCATTTGGGTCTTATTCATATTAACAAATGACAACAGGATGCTTTGGATTTGTAATCTAAGGAGAAGTTTAATGGTACAGACTCAACAGCAACTAATGAAGAAAGATGGAAATAGTGGGAGTTTTCCGTATTTCTGAAGAGTTATATTTGCTTTTTTTTTTTTACTAAATTGGCATAAAGAGACTTCACAAACAGTTTCTGATTGTCTGTCTAATACTTTCAGACATGGAGTTCTAGCTTGTTGGAGCAAATTTGGAGAAGGATCTCTCATGGGTAGTAAAAATTTAAGGGCCCTTTGTAGTTGTACAGAGTCAGAGGTTTGGATAAAGTAGAAACAGTTTTAATGGTCAGTTTGTCGAGAAGAGGAGGGCAGTATCTTTCATTTAATAGTTTCAAAAATGTGTTAAGATGAAGAGTAGTCCTTGCACCAACTGACTGCCATTTAACTTTCTTATTGTAAGAGAGTGGTTTTCATTTTTGTTTGAAAGGTGACTAAATATTGAGTATTTGATTATTACAAATTGGAGTGGAGTGGTATTTTCTGTGGAGCAAAGGCAGTGATTTGCAGTCCATATTCTAATCTGGGAATTAGTACATTTATGTCTTTGGATCATCTAGCTTTGACACTTAGTAAACTAGAGATTGTGTATGATATTTTGAGCTGAGATAATACTTTATGTATTTGAAGTTTGGTGTGTACTTATGAAAGGTGAAGTATTGCTCAGGAGACCAAGATACTTTTGTACTTTGAAACATTGAAGAAGTGTTCCTGAGGGATCAGCAAAAATGGTACTTTGTGTATATTATGATTTTATGTGCTGTACCAAATAACATTAAATAACTTTTTGTTTGTTGATAGTAAATGTATTGTTATGAAGCCAGTTAAAAATAATAGTGAAGTCATTCTGAAATTAATGTCTGAGATGAAAACAATTATGATTGGCTTTTGTGAGGACAATATTGTCTGCATATAGGATAAAGTTGGTGTGAGAGAGGTTCAGGGAAGATCATTTATGAAACAAGGAAAGAGAAGAGAACCAGACCAAGCACAAACCCTTGAGGTACACCTTTGCAGGTTATTCCAGAGATGTAGGTGTTATAAGGCCAAGAAGGGTGAAAGTACAGCTGGAGAGATAGCTCAGAAATCATTAAAGGACATAAGAGGAGAAACATGTTTCTTTTAGTTTGTAAAGTATGAGAGAGAGATCAGCAGTAATGAAGGCCTTCTATGGTCAAGGAAGACAACAGCTAATATGCCTTGCTTCAGGTTAGAGAAGATGTGCTTAGTGAGTGGGTAGATGGCTGTATTAGTAATGTAACTGGATCAAACCCCATGCTGCCTATCACTAAGAATGTCATATTTTGAGATGTACTCTAGAGTTTGGACATAGATTAACTTTTTCTACAATTCTGGTGAGGGGGTGAAGGTTATATATGGGTCAGAAGTCATTAGCTGAGGAAGGAGTGGCAACCTTGGCTAGGGGTATGACTAATGAATGTTTAAAACTATAAAATTGATCAAAGAAGCTCAGTGACTATAGGCCTAATATTATTCTGTTTACATTTAAGAAAACTGTGTACAAATATGTCATCAACTTCATTATCACTTTGGTGAGGAAGGATGAGGACATTGTGAAAGTATGACCTGAATGAAGTAGTTAACAGACACATCACCAGAACCTTTTTTTTTGGGGGGGGGGGGGTCATTGATGTGTAAGAACTGTTATCTGAGATTGTATGTTTTTTTACTTGACATACTATCCTGACTCTGTGTATCTCCCTGAATTTGGCTTTAAAAACCTATTCTTATTTTATTATAAACTGCTCAAAAATAATCTCAGTTGGCCATTAACATCTTTATTTCAGGATATGTCCAAGGAATATTGATGATTTTGAACATATTTTACATGTGAGAATTATGCTATGAAAGTCACTAAAGAAAACAGAATCAAAATGGGTTACTGCCTCATCTCGAGGGAGTCTTAACAGGGCAGACCAATTGATGAAACTTCCCTAAAACAAAGGTAAGCAGGTGATCGCTTATTGATGCCATCATACTCCAGCTAGTAGAGTGCAGTGCAGTGTGGGGGCATTGGTTAAGACATATTATAAGGTGCTGTTCATAGATAGATTAGTACTAAGCTAGCTGCCCTTGTGAGACATTTTAAGCCTAGCCAATTATCCCTTGTGAGACTCAAACCCTGCACCTTGTGTGTGTAATGCAAGCACCTTAACCATTAGGCCACCCTCCCAACCCATATGTTATGACCAGACTTCCAGACTTCATGTCACTTCTGGTTATAATACTTATCTAGCTGAGCTTATTTAACAAAGTGACGGGTGACTGAAGTTATCAGCAGACTGTTTCCAGTAAATATGGATCTCACCAAAAATGACAAGTTCTGAGTTGACATGCACTGAAAATCTATTAAAGGCTTTTCTGACAATGGATTACTCAATCACAAATTAAATATATAAGCAAGCCATAGAAAGAAGTTCAACTTTGTTGATTCTTGTAGAACAAAGATGGTCTCGTACTGAAGGGGAAATGGAGTCTGAGTTACAGATAGGAAACAGGTGAAGTTGCCTGTATGTGATCTTATAGATTCTTTTCCTCCTCTACCCTTGTAGTGTCTGTTAGCTCTGTTAATACAGCATCCAGAAAGATTCCAGCTCCATGGCATATGGGGGTAAAGTGGTGCCACATCTGAGGTGAGCCAGGTTCAGTTAGAGGCCTGAGCAGTGGAGGAGCTAGGACTGTAGAAGGAGGTATGGTGAGACCCTGGCTGTTTAACTCTTTTTGGGGGGGAGGGGTACTCTCCTTGCTAGAATCCTCAGTGATCAATAATCACATGAAGGCATTTGTTTCAAAGGATATGAGTCCTTTGAGGGTTGTGTCAGTCATGGAAGAAAGAGATGCTCATTGTTATGCCCCACTTGGAAATCAGCAGGCATGTGTAGGGATAGCATGCTAGGAAAATTCTTCTGATTACTGCCTGCATGATCACCATATCACAACTGTACTCTCATCCCCATAAAGGGGAAGGAGTTTGTTATAATAGCTGTGGGCATGATTTGATGATCTTTAAGAATGAAGGTTAAAAAAATGCTATAACCAGAAGGAATGACTTCAGAATTTTTGTCAGTATGCTTCTGCCAGGATTCTGAGATTGACAGAGCATCTGGTTGGAAGAGATAATGCTAACTGTAAGCTTTATTTCTCATGCACCTAGCATCAACATAAGTATTCTTGAGTTCTGTAGCATTTGACCAGTCATTTTCTGTAGGTTCCTGGGTATGGTTCATAAGATTTGGGCCTGGATTTGGATGAACATTACCTGCAATGAGGACTGTGACAGGACAAGGTGGATGCAGAAGAAAAAGAAGAATTACTTGCATTTTAATATTTACTATTTGGCACTACCATTTGTGCAGGTCTGTATGACATATGGAGTGGACCACTGTTTAAACAGTCTTGAAATTGATGAGAATATTGAATTTAACAATTAGAGCAACAGTGATACATTGGTGGTACAATGTTTTACTGAAATGGGCACAGGAAACAAATGATGCATACAGGTATGACAGGCAGCCTAGTAGATGAAGCAGACATCCAGTCAAAAAGTTTTCAGTAACATAGTAAAGCTGTAGTGAGCTGCCATCATCCATTTGGTTGGGTAAGTAATGAAACTAATTGGACTGCTAGGTGTGGGAGGTACAGGCAGTTGAATATATGTAAGGCCACATAACATGTGGGTGACTGGGTAAGCATTGCCATTAGGAATGAAACATCCAAGCTTCTACCTCACCAACAAATGTTTCCAAAGTCCACAGAAGGATCCAGAGGATACATACACACGGTGTCCAAAAGGGAAGATCAGTGATAATGTGTATTGTATATAGTGCGTGGTGTAATATCTTAGTTGTACATTAATGCTAAGGGCATGAAAAAAAAAGTGCCCTGTAACCCAGAGGGTGTCAGGAGCTGCCAGTGAGCCATCATCTTTTTACAGACACTGACAAATAAAGACTAACTAAGCCTCTCATACCAAGCTATGCGATGTGGGTCCAAGGTTAGACACATCTGTTGTGTAGGTCTCTAGGACTTGTACATTGAACTTCTTTGAACTGCATTTGGATACCACTGTGAATTTGGAAACTAAAAATTTGCCATTTGGAGTGTATATTCATTACAACATCAGCCTGATGAAACTGAGTGTTTAAATGTCCATTGGAATAAATGAATTATACAAGACAACTTTGATCTTTTCAGTCTGCCTCCATTTATGCTAAGAGATTATTTTACGACTGACTTCGTCTTTCACCATGGAAAGAGATTACAGATAGTGACAGCTCTATCAAAGTCCCTTTTCTATAGACCATGCGGTATTAGGAGTTATTTTCTATCCATTAGGCCAGTCACAGTTGACCTTTGTTACTGAAATATGCTGCCTTATTCCTTAACTAATATCCTTTCAGTATTTTCATACAGTGGGGCTAAGGTAAAGAGTCTGCACTGAACCTGTTAGCAATATCCCAAACTCACTTTCTTTAGTGTTAATATTTTTACTTCTGCTTTTACATCCGGAGTGAATGGTCCTCATGATGAAACAGATTGCCTCCCCACCAGCCATATTCATGAGTCTGTCAGTAGTATTATGGATGGAGGTTATCTTTTCCCTTCATTTTCCATAGATGATTCAGTTTTATTTCTTCTGAATTTTTTTCAGTGGAGCAGGTTTTGCTTCTCTTCAGCTTTGTATTTGTTTTATGTGCTTTTCCTTTGCTTATATAATGCCTCGGTCAACATCTCTGCATGTTGACCTTTGTTATATTTTTATTAAATCTTCTTTACTTTTGTAAGAAATATTCAGAAATATTTTTCTTATGAACTGCCCTGTAGTTATTTTCTCTATATATTTTCTTTAATAAATAATACGTTTTTGCCTTCCATAAAATGTTGACTTACTGTACCATCAGCTTGCTTTTTTTGATATTTTTTAACCAACCTCTGATGTCATACTCTTTTCCAAATTATACTTTACCATCTGCACTGGACTTGTCTTGAAAAACTGGTCACCATAGTGTGCCCCTAGACCAACTAGCTGAACTGAAAAGGCTTTGTGGGAAAGCAGCATGGATACTGTGTCATCAAATGATGCAACTTTGTTGAAAAGCAGATCTCAGTAGATTATCACAGCTGTTCCTGGCCCCTCTAAGTAGTGAACATGGCCAAAAGGCCTTGCTCATCCACTGAGGTAAAGGTAAGTGCTGGGGAGTTTAGTGAGACGGCAGTGTTCAGATGTAGGTCCATGGGTGTGTGTAACTGTGTATCTGCTTGGGATTTCAAAAGGAGAGTTAATGAAGAGTTACGTTAGGTAGGGTGTGTATGTATGTATATATGTATGTGTGTGTGTATGTATATATGTATGTGTGTGTGTGTGTGTGTGTGTGTGTGTGTGTGTGTGTGTGTGTGTGTCTGTGTGTGTCTGTGTGGATGAGTATGCTTGCCAGTGCGATCGGGTGAGTAGGGAGCTGCTTTGTGTGTGTGTGTGTTTGTGTGTGTATGTGGGTGTGTGTAATAAATGGATGTGTGAGCATGTGGGGGTTTGGGGTGACTATTATTCTTCCACACACACCTAGACTAACAAGCAGAGCCTGCAACACTAGGTGAGGGAAAACTCTAGCCACTAAAGATACCTGTTTAAACTCATGTCTGAGCAGCACTTAAACACAACTTAATTCAGAGACATGACGATAGCCAAAAATTAGGTCTTTCCTCATTATGACTAATGATTTTCTGAATCAGAAATCTCTGCATTGCAGAAGCTGGGTCTTTTTACCACATTCCTTAACTATAAGTGTTACAGTTCTTTACAAATGCTTGGGCTAGTCTAGCTATCTTGGTAACCTTCTACACTCTCACATTCACTCCAGGCTCTGGCACATGTCCCCATTCTAGACGAGGGCCTGCAAGACCTCAGTTTGGAGCTTTCTGCCATATGGCAGCTGTATTTCTCTTTTTTTTTAATGAAGAACACCATTGCTCTTATGGCTTTTGAAAATGTCATGTACACTGTCTTTAATGGGTGGAATCAATGAATATACTTCTCCGGCTGAGTGTAATTATATTGCTGTCCCTGCAAAGAATGTACCTACTAAGTAGAGTAGCACAATGGTGCAGCATTTAACATGGCTCCATCACAATGCATGGTTCTCTTATTTGGTTCCTCAATGGAATGAATTCTATGCAGAGTTTGTATGTCCTTCTTTTCTGCAGGTACTCTGATGTCCTCCAGTATCCCAAAGAGATGTTGTAGGGTGTGTGTGTGTGTGTGTGTGTGTGTGTGTGTGTGTGTGTGTGTGTGTGTGTGTGTGTGTGTATACTACAGTAGACTGGCATCTTGTTCTAGATTACTTCTTTCCCTCTGTGCACAGTGAGTACTGGAATAACTCCAGCTTCCCGTGAACCTGACTAAGATGAAAAGGGTATTGCAAAAGAATGAATGAATACCTGAAACACTTTACTTGAACTTGCATCTCCAGCATTCTCTTATTATGCTAAAAGAAAAGCTGAGAGATGAATACAGAATATGGTGCAGGGATAAAAAATATTAATTCCTTTTTTCCTCTGCCTCCCTTGACTTAGTTTTTGAGAAGGTTTGGTAAACTGTTTTCATCCTCATAGAAATATTTTAAGAAATTGTACTTTATAAAGAAGCTTTATTTAAGTAACACATTTTAGACATATACAATGTATACACACAATGCCTGGTAATAGGTTGTCATCTTCCCTCCATGTAAGAATCAGGTGAGTTGCATTAACAAGTCAGACATTGTTACAGCTAGAGGTGGCACAATACCATTACAAATAAAGAGAATACATACATACATATGTAAATAAATAAAGGAGAAGAAAGAAATGCAGTAACAGTGATGCATTGTCTTACAGATTTCTAGACCCAGCAAGCAAATAAAAAAACAGTGCATGGTCCTCTGCAGCACCAGATGTGAGCTCATATGCACACTTGATGCAAGCCCTCTAGCCAGATCTTCTAGGAGGTGTAAAAGAGGTGCTTAAAGAGCTTGTGATATATTTAGGATAATTTGCTAACACTGTATCACATTCAGTCAGCACAGTTGTGAGTTTCAGGTGAAGGATTTTTATCACTTAACTAGTATTTTCCAATCATGCAATGAAAACATACACTGGGATCCAGTGAACTCAGTGTAGGCTTCACACGAAGCCTACATGGAGTTTACATGTGTGCTCGATGCACAGTGAGCAGCAGTGCTCATTGCATATTCTTGCTGCACACCACGTTTAAATGTAAATAAGTGAGGTTTTGTGGCTGGCAACAGTGTTGCCAGCCAGAAAAATGTGTAGGCGAGCACACATAGTAATCCTGTTTAAGTCAGAGAACTGAAGGTCTGCGGTTTTGTGTAGAATACCGCAATAATCACCAGGGCTTAACAGACAATAGCGTTATAGCTCTCAGTCTCTTAGTGCAAGACATCTGGACAAAGGCCAACATAATGGGGGGCAATGACACAGAAATAGGGGCAGATTTTACATATTTGCTCTTTAGAAATATGCTAGAATAACAAGGAGTTTGTGAGAAGATACATTTTCTGAAAGATTTGAAGTCTGAAACTCAAATGTATGTACAGTAATTATTGAGTCACATCAGTCCTAAGATCATCCCAGTGATATGGTAAAAAAGCATAAATTTCATAAGGAACACACCAAAGGATATATAAGGCAAAACTCTGAACATTCTGAGAAAATCTGGATAGTTGAGAGGTATGATAGTTAGGTATATGGTCCAAACACAGTACAGACAGTGTATACAGTGCAGATTATTGTGAAATCCCATTCCTGGCATTCTGTTCTGAAGTTGTGTACATGATCTGTAAGGATACATGGACTGTCATGTAAAATAAAGACTCAGGGGAAGAGTGTATTGAATAGGGAGATACAGATGAATTGTGGGAATAAACACAGGGAAAGAGGAAAGGTGAAACAACCTAATGTACAGCAGAAGAGGGCATGTCAGTGGAAGACAGTTGTAGTAGCAACATCAATCACATATCAATATGGTACAGGAAAAACTCCACATTGAAATGTGTATTATGTGACTGTCACACAAGGTGACATAACCGTGGGGAAGATGTCTGTGTGAGATAAGCATCCTTACATGAACAATGCAGAGGACATCTATCAGGGATGTTACATACAATTGGGGTATGGTGCATATTGTGAAGCTATGCAAAATGATTTATCTGAATATGAGTGTAATCTCAGCAGAGCTCTCCAGTGAGACACAGGTAAAGGCTCATGGACAACATTAAAAGAAACAATCACAATCATAGACAATAACAGAATAATACCATCAGTAATCACATGTCTCTGACATAATATATGTGATTTAGAGTGATCAGAGATGATTCTGCACAAACACTTGTACAACTATATGATATATCCACACTCTATGAGGGTAATCACACACTGTCCTGGCACCATAACATCTGCTGGAGGTGTTAGGAGGGACACTACTATGCCTGTATATGACATTATGATCAATACAGGCTAGTTGACAGGTGTGCATGGCACAATCCACACTGTCATGAATGTTACTCATGCCATTAATGTTGTCAAACAGCTATGTATGTACTGTGTTCATCACCGGAACAGGTATCATACATGCATCTGGTATAATAACTTGATTGGGGTATGCACCATCAGACAGTAATGTTTATGCAACAACAAGAATACCTAGGTGTGGCCAATAAGATGTACGATAGCTCACTGTGACAAAGGTGGTACACTTCAGGTACACATCACTGGAAGATGCGTAGGAAGGCACATGAAGAAGGGTGCATAGTACTCAGTTTCTGGTGTGATGAAGACTGAGAACTATGGAGCTATTATAGCCTCTAATATGGATGCCCTTCACATAATCAGTAGTTATATTATATACAAGAGAGTAGTCAGCACTGTGACCAAATGCTGGCAGACGTTCCACTTACCATCTACCCCAGGACACAGGTCACATACCTATAGGTCTGATTATAGGGTGTGATGTCTACATTATACTTGGGTTGTGTGTTTGTTTTCGTGACGTAGCAAATCCCTCCAAGTTTTTGTGTCATTGCAAGGGTTGCCATTGCTGCAGTAGTAATCTTTGCTGTGTGTTGATACTGTCTGTATTATACTAATGTCAACAACATAGTTGGAGCCAGTGATTGCCCACAATCTGTAGTCCTTCAGACAGCTGTTTGGACACAGGATGTGTATGTCATCTGTGATATCCATCACTTAAATAATGGGCAGGATAAGGGCCGAGCAGACAGCGCTGATGTATGGACCTGAGCAGGGGACCTGAGATATAGGTCACTTCACACATGTCAGCATATTCAGATGCCATGTATGTGATACAGTGTTCTACCCACTTGGTGATATAGGTATATATGGCCACATCTGATAGTGCTGAGTGAATACCTCAGTGTGGATTTGTGTCAAATGCCTTGGTCTTGTCAAGCTCAAAAGGATGATAGTGTTTTTATCATACATGTCCTTGGTGACCTCTTTGAGGACATCTAACAGCTGTAACAGACATGCTGTAGCATTAATAACTCACACAGGTCTGTTGCACACAGCCGGGATATCACTAGTGTCCATTTAGAAAAGGTCCATGATGACATGTTGTTCTATCTCACAGATGAGGAGAGTCAGGATGTGTCTATACATGCTTGCACTGGGTGCTGCCCCCCCAACTCAGATGGATGCATGTTGATGTACACCCTTCTACAGGAGCATAGTCTGTGTGGAGGGTGGGTTGAAGTGTGAATTCAACTGTGTCAGGAAGGTGTATGTGATGTGTCATATGATAGGTGATCTGTGATGTTTCATTGCTCATTAATTCTATGTGATAGGCCTGGATGAAGGTAAGACAATGCATACTGACTAGCCTCAACTAGCCTAGGGTTTGAACACAATCCCCCACTCAGGTATCATTGTGAGACTCTCCCGGCTGGGTATTAAACCTTATGTCACTAGATGGGTAACCAATTGGCTCACTGAAAGAACACATACTATGAAAGTTACTGAATCAACCAGTACCAGTAGAGCTGTCACCTCAGTTGTAGCCCAGGGATCTGTGCTTGGCCCTTTACTGTTTGAAATCTATTTCTTGACAGTTCAGGCTACAGTATATGGCCTTTGGCTTTCTGTGTTTGCTGATTCCTGCACACTGGGTGCAATTATTGACTCTCCCTCTGATGATAACATACTACAGGAGGGGCTAACACAGACAAATGACTGGTGACAATGCAACACTGTCTACAAATAAATGCAAAAAGGTGTCTTTGTCTTTATTTTGGCCTTCTACAAAGTGGAATTCCATGCTAATTACAACACTGGCAACAGTTCTTCAAGCACTGGGGATGCACATACATAGTATTCTGAACTTCCACCACCAAGTGTTCACACTGGTATTGAAAGCCTATGTTGGGCACATTATAAGTCACACCATCGTATTCTAATCTCAGGAGTATATTAGAGCACTGTACTTGAACCTCTTCAGAACACTAATATAGAATATACTGCTCTCTTTTGCATGTACATGCAGCAGCTGGAGAGACCACAGTGGTTACTCACCAAGAAAACACAGTGCCTACAAACCATGCCATGGTGTATGTGGATAAACTGAAATCCATGTCACTGTAATCTATATCTTATAGGATGAGGTGACTTCTGCCTGGCCTCCAGGCCAGTCTCTGACCCTGCCCTCATGGGAATAGTGCACCTCCACAAATCAGATATAGCTGATGACAGCAGCAGTGTCTGGTGAGGAAAATATGGCAATAACAGTGTCCCACATGCTGCTGTAAAAGGCTCTCTGTCATGTCAAGCAAGTGCACACACACCTCAGTTGACTGCAGTGAGAATAGAACCCCTACATATCTAAAGTACACAGACTACAAAAATTCATAGTTAAGACAAGTGCCACCGATAGAACCCCTATGTATCTAAGTACATGGACTATAGAACTCAGTACTTTACGCTAGTGCCATGTCACAAGGCTGATTTTTGCAAGGATGCAGGACAACTTATTGAGGATAACATCAGTGGGTCATGCTAGAGAGAAGATATTGGGAGGCCTGCATTAATTGGATGTGTAGGCATATGCACGTATCAAAATACTGTCAATCCATGGGACTGGAGCAGTAACTGTAGGATACACACTTCTGCTCTTCTGGCTATACCCACACACACACAGCTGACTGCAGTGAGAACAGAAACCCTACCTATCTAAGTACACAGACTACAGAACTCAGTACTTTATGCTAACACCATGGCACAAGTCTGATTTACAAGGCTGCAGGACAACTTAAAGTGGATGACATCAGTAGGGCATGTTGGAGAGAAGATCTTGGGAGGCCTGCATGAAATGGATGTCAGTCCATGGGATTAGAGCAGTGACTGTGGGATACACACTTCTTCTCTTCTGGCTAGACACACACACACACACACACAGACACACACACACACACACACACACACACACACACACACACACACACACACACACACACACACACACACACACACACAGCTGACTTCAGTGAAAACAGAACCCCTACTTGTCTAAGTACACAGACTACAGACCTCAGTACTTTACACTAGTGCCATGGCCAAGTCTGAATTATACAAGGCTGCAGGACAACTTATAGTGGATGACATCAGCAGGGCATGTTGGAGAGAAGATGTTGGGAGGCCTGCAAGAAATGGATGCGTAGGCATGTGAAAGCATAAAAATACTGTTAATCCATGGGACTGAAGTGGTAACTGAAAGATACACACTTCTGCTGTTCAGGCTAGACACACACACACACACACACACACACACACACACACACACACACACACACACATACACACAGTTGAGTGCAGTAAGAACAGAACCCCTACTTATCTAAGTACACAGACAACAGAACTCAGTATTTATGTAAATGTCATGGCACAAATCTGACTTTTATGAGACCGCAGGTCAACTTATAGTGTATGACATCAGCAGGGCATGTTGAAGAGAAGATGTTGGGAAGCCTCCATAGGTTCATAACTTCATAGGTTCCTAGGAGGTTACTAACCTAATGGCTCTAGGGCATTTACAAGTCTAGCCTTGTAAAAACACAAGTACCCTTACTGAGCATTGACTGCCCCTGTCCATGAGTGACATAGGTGCCACCCCACAATCACCCATCCAGTTGTGAAGGCTGCACTTGAATAGAGTTATTGAATAGCACTGCTTCACATGTAGTGGGAGCCTATTACAGAGAAGTAGAAATTGCTGGGAGGTAGGCATGTTATTTTTATGTCACAGGCTAAGATGAGATCCCTGGAGCAAGTTATTCTTGTCCCATTTGATTTGCAGATATCCAGAATTTCCAGTAGGGCAGGGTCTGAGACAGCTCTGTATGCCAGATATAGGTCACTTCTCAGCAGCCTGCATGATACTGATTACACTGATAGGACTTTCAGTCTTTCCACAAGTGACATGTTTGGAGGCCCTTGATTCTCCCGGTTACAAGCCTATATGTTTTTTCAGTTGCTGCAGGTGTACGGTGATGTACAGACAGAAGGGAGCATTTTACTCGATTAGTGGTCTGATAATGGTAGAGTACAGTGGAGCTATGACCTCCCTGGTCTTGGATGTGATGCCCTTATTTATGAGGTGTACAGTGTAGAATGTGTGTCCCACCACTAAGGACACAAGTGTAGATTGCTATCAACATTTGATCTTAAGTCTCGCAACACTGTATTTAAGATTACAAGGGTGCTATATATATCATAATTAGCAGGGGTACTTCATTGCCAAAGGGGGCAATGAGGTATTTTTTCCTTTAAGGTTCAGTCTGTGAGTTTGGCACCAACCATTTGTCTGTGTCAGCTCTTTCTGTAATATGTTAACATCCCAGGGGGACTCTATATGAGTCTGCCCAGTTGGCAGTCATCTGCAAACTTGGTAAGCCACAGGCCATATACCTTCACCTGGACTTCAGAGAAATAGTTTCCAAAAGTTGTGGGTCCATCACAGATCCTTGTGGTATTCCACTGGGAAGTGGTCTAGTGGTAGAGGTGCAGTCCCCAACTTTGACTCTTCGCATACTGGCAGTGAGCCAGTTTGATATCCATCTAGTAATTTATGGGCTAATCCCAAGATGGGAGATTTTCTCTATGATACCTGAATGGGGGATAGTGTAAAAAGTCCTGGATAAGTAAGCATAGGCAATATGTCCTGTTATCCCTCATCCAGGTCTTTAGGGTCATTATCAGAGAAGTCCACTAGGTTTATTAAGCAATATCTACCTTTGACAAAACCAAAATGGTTGGGTAAAGAGTGTTGAAGGTCACCTATGTCCCTGTGGATAAGGTTCATTATGATTCCTTCTATAATCTTGCAGATAAGGCTGTTTAAGCTTATGGGTCAATAGTTCTAGTTTTGGAAGTTACCTTATTAATATGCATTGCATATCACACAATATTTGATAATTAATTTATGAGGTGTAGATATATGTGTGAAAAAAGTACTGAGACACCAGGATTGCAGTGCTTGGGGGGAGGAAACACATGACTGTGTTGTAAATATGTGACATATTAGTAGATAGGGCCTTCAGTTTGTTGTTTCCACATTTGATTTCATGTCATAAACAGGAAATGGACAGTAAACAGCACTAATACATAATAATATTTAGTTTTCCATAGTGCAGCAAGCAGCAGGTTTGTACGATGGTTGGCAAAGTGCGCATGCAAGATACATATTTCCATTACTTTTCCTGTTTGCATGTAGTTAACCTGTGCACAAATGCGAGCTGCATTGCTAAAGTCTGAGAGTTAGTTTTGAGTCTATGAAACACGCGTGCTGTTTAACTGACTCTGTGGTCCCAGGTATAAATGCACTGACACATTTCTTTTTGAGCCCAGATGATACCGGGTTTGAATCCAGGTGTATTTAATACTTTTAAATAAACAGTGATAATACAATGACATTTATTCTTTATATATGTGTTGATGTGTGTTGGCATAGTGCAGTGGTGTTAAGTGGCATTGTGCATAGGTAACTGCAGCATTGTACCACCACTCACCATCCCTTGGCATTGTGAAAACTCTGCGCAAACATAGAGACCAAAATGTGAAGGGATCCATTGCTTTTTCTGCTACTTATGTGTGCTGTGTGTGATTCTATTTTTTGACCAGATTATAGGTGTTACAATGGGGTAGATAGGAAAACGGTGTAATGAGGAGGAAGCAGAGGGAAAAACAAAGGGAAAGCAATACAAGAATGTGCAGGAGGGAGGTAGGAAAGAACCATAGCTATCCATTTCTTCAGCAGTAAAAACTGCTTATATGTGCAGAATATTAGCTGTATTTGGACGGTCACCTCCAAAAAGAGGGATGACAACAATGTAATCATGTTGTGTAGCCAGTTGGACCAAATCAAGTGTGTCAAGAAGACATGTAAGTGAAATGGAGAGCTCTATATGGGACAAGAAGACATGTATGTGAAATGGAGGGCTATATATGGGACAATTCTTTTTGTGTGGGACAGGTGCTCATTTTTTTAATTCAGTAAGAGAGAACTGCTGGGTAAGGGACATAGGTATGTCTGAGTCAGGTAAGTTGTGTAGGTGAGGAAGCAAATGCAAATAAACAAGACAAACAAGGCAAGAGACAGGCATGGTGAGAGACACAAAAGGTTTGGGGATGCCATGATTGGGGTGACAGAGGGGGAAACACAGGCTCATGTCCATCAAGCTTGGAGATAGGGAGAATTGAGTCCTCATCCACTGGACTGTCATTATTATCCCCTTACTCTACTGGTGGCTGGAGTGCTTGACATCTTCTCCTCCTACGGACCATGAGGGAGAGCAGTTTCTCCATCTAGTGTTGGCATACACCAGTGGTGCAGTGTGTGATGCCCCTGCACTGGTCCAGTAATCATGGAACCTCAATATTCACCACAGGCAACAGTTGGGGATCTGTACACACTGGGACGATGACAAGAACACACACAGTAAAGTGCAATTTCCCTTAAGAGCACACAGAGACCACAGTCACTCTGGGGCTGGTTTCTCCCGCTTTCTCCAGATCACCAGTCAGACTCCCCAGTGGCTCAGCTATAGGGCTGAGATCTCAGCTGAGTGGCCAAACCAAGACCTCCAGTACCCTCTCTGTCCAACCAGTGCTTTGTGTCCCTGCCCAAGTAGCTGACACCCACACACATTTTGAGGTTTGATTTATATACAAACACACACACACATACACACACACACACACACACACACACACACACACACACATACACACACACACACACACACACCTGGGAAAGGCTGGTACAGGCTTACTAGCTATGCCCCTTTTTGCCCAGACTATAAAGGTAGTTATCACTGCCACCAGCCAACTCTTTATCAGCTACTTTAAGGCCCTTAACAAAGGGTGTCGAATCTTACTGTGTTGTTGTTGTTGTTCTTTCGACTTTTTCCCAGTAAGGGGTCACCACAGCGGAACTCCGGTCCACTAATGATTAGCAATAGATTTTTATGAAACGCCGAGGTGCCAGCTCGATGCCCAACCTTCAACGAAGGCACGCCCATTTACGCACGCATGTCTTTCAAACACTACCCAACTGCGGGGAGGACATGCAGATTCCACACAGAAGGCACTCACAAGCCAAGCCGAGAATTGAACGGGATAACCTCTTGCTGTGAGATAACAACGCTACTGCTGTACCATTACTATTAATCCAAATGGTAGTTTGACCAAGGGCCAGGTTATTAGGAGTGGCCTGTACATCATCACCAAATAGATATGTAAGTACTCTGAGAGCTTAAATATCTTTAAACAGACCAGCCACAATTGAAAGGTTTAAATATATTTAATAATACATAATAAAAGAACAAGAAAATACTCAATAAATCATCACAGTAACTTCAGAGTTCAAAATCACAGAGTATATTTAAAACAACATTGCAAGACGATCTCAAATAAATACAGAAAACATATAAGCTATACTTCATTATATTCCTAACTGTATCTAAGATAATTTACTGTACCCTAGTTAACTTACAGAACAACAAGCAGACATAAGTGATGAGTAGATGTTCTTGTCAGGTCAAAGACAAAATGCAAAATGCCCTCTCTCTCTCTCTCTCTCTCTTTCAGAGAGTTCTTAAATTAATATCTAAAATATTGCTGCTAGGATACTTGAAGGGTGACCTCTCTTTTGTCATCTGACTATTCCAGGTGAAAACCCCTATTGCTAGAAACTGCCAGCATTTTAGCATCTCCCTGTGAAAAATACTTATCTCCCAGATCCTTGCAACTGCTGGAAGATATAAAACAATAAAACACTTACAAAACAATGCAGAAAGCTCCTTTGTTTTAGACATCCTGCCTCCTTGCTGCATTGAAACCATCTCTTTTATTACGTGTTTATAAAACAATTTAATTTCAGCCTTTTTCCTGAAGTTTTGCAAGTTAACCTTCTATGTTCCAGTTTCCACTGTTAAAATATATACATTCACATAGCTACAAACAGAGTATATGCATTTCTGTTCTAATCCAGCAGGGTACACTGTGGTCACACATCTAGGCTCAGTACTGTACAAACCCTTTTCAACACACACTTCAGTGCGAGCAGTTTAATATACACATAACATACAGTTCTAATACGTTTGTAAGACAAGCATATGAATCATGTTGATATTCACAAATGGCATATGTCTATTTACAAAATTCCAGATAGCTATGCTGGCAGTATCTGCTTCTGTCACACTCCTATATAGATCATATTAATGTTCACAAATGACATATAATTATTTACAAAATAAATTCCAGATAGCTGGGCTGGCAGTATTTCCTTTTGTGACACAGTGCACAACCCTATGCACTGACTCTGGCATCTCCTAGTGGATGGTGAATTCACCACCTCCGCCACTGCTCCTAGAGGGTACCACTGCACCAGCTTCAGGGGCAATACTACCTGAGGGCACTGGTAGTGCAGTAGCAGCAGAGGCAGTGCTGCCAGGTTGGCTCCCAGACATGCTGGACATTGGTGCTGGAGCAGGTAGGGCAGAAGCAGGCTGATCCACTTGGGCTGGCCCACCTCACTGTGCTGTGTAGCATTTAGTGATGTGGTACAGATGAATGACATAGAGACATTTTGAAGACACATAATAGAAAATAAAGAAAAAGAGATGAGATTAGGGTTAGAATAAAAAATAGATAAAATTAGTACCATCATATGTGACATACTATGCATTAACACAATTATACAACTCTTTTAACTGAAGTATTACATTTAAGTATACGTCCTAACAGATACACACTATACTACAGATTGCTGAAAGTAGTCCTTGAAATGTGCATATATTACACATATGCATGCTCCAATTATACAGATTACAGTTAACGGCATGGCATTTGTGCCACTGATATAAAGTTGTTAATTTAATTTAAATAGTAAAGAAATGTAGTATTGTATAGTTGTGATTCAGGGTATTTGAACCCACAACCTTTGACTACAGTCTAATATTTGACTCCTACAACTGGTTAATGCTACAGACTAATACATGCATACTTGCTTTTACAGTTTGGATATGCATGCTCCAATTGATACAACTGTATAAAAAATCCAAAAAGCTATCTTTAACTTTTAAAGCTGCAACACTTGTCTTGTGCTGTATACATCCCACATGCTTCCCTCAGTGTCTCCATTCAAGCAACATGAGCCTGCCTATTGAACTCATGTTTGGTGACAGCTGGGGAAAGAACAGAAAAGAGCAGAAGAGCATTATGCATACCAGTCTTGCCTATATTTAGCTTTCTAAGTCTTACAAGTACTGTCTTACTGTCATACTTGCACAGCTGTGAGATGTCTGCAGTCTCATATTCATTCAACCAACCCTTTTGCACCTATGTAGTTCATTAAAATGATGCCTACACTGTTCTCTAGTGTGCGGGATGCCAGTAGCACTGGATACAGTCTGAGCTAAACTACTCCATGCCTCAGACTTGTACTGGTAGCCAGCATAGTCCCCCTGCAAAAGCCTTTGGCTCTGGCACTTTACCAGGCATCTAATTAGTATCCTAAACTCCTGGGCACCTTCTTGTCTAATGCCAGCCATGTCTTCCAGCTGAACTAGAGCAATGGAAACTGCTGCTTTCTCGTCAATTCCAGTTATCATGTTTGCATGATGTTAGGTAGAGTGCACCAGTGCCAAGCAGGGATGAATTGAATAATTGAAAATGTAAAGTTAATCTGACACTTGGCATTAGTGTGAGGGGTATCTGCTGATGTAGTCTGGAAACATATATTGGAAATCGGAAGGTAACTGTTGTGGGAGCTAGGTTTGCAGACATGCACTGGGGGCATAAATGTAATTATCTGACACATTTATTTTTGCCTTTATACTGAGAAAATTGATTTTACACTATGGGATTCAAACTTAGGTATAAGGAAAAAAACATATTCATTCTACAGCATTGATTTCCATCTTCATCACAGAAGAAGTGCTGCTCAGACAAAGTCAGGCATCATCCATAAATACAGGGGACAGTTTGAGCTGTTACACATGTATGTATGTATGTGACCTGACAATGCTCATAGGTTCATACTAGGCTATCTGCCCTAGGGCATTTATAAGCTTAGCCAGAGTGTGTTTGGCTTTCGCCACCCATTTTAAATTAATTTTGCTATGCCCTTTTTTGAGGTTAGTATACTGTGCCTCTGTCTAACAGTGACACAGAAGTGAAACCCGGGGTAAACCTATGATCTCCCATCCACTCATCAAGATTCCTCTTGAAGAGAGTCAATGAGGGACTCTGCCTAACCTGGACTGGGATTTTATTCCAGAGTGAAGGGAGCCTCTGGGTTATGAATCTGTCCCTCCAGCATGTCCTATTTATTTCAGTGCTGAGGTTCAAGTCTCTAGAGCGCGTAGCTCGATGGGATTTGGATTTTCTGAGGTGCAGCATGTCCATTAATTCTGGGTTGGACATGGCTTTATACGTCAGGCACAGATCGCCTCTGAGCAGGTGGTATGCCACTGAGTAGAGCTGGAGTTTCTTTAACCAGGCAGCATATGGCATCTGTTTGAGCCCTTTGATTCTCTTGGTGAGGTACTTTTGGGGTCTTTCCAGTTGCTGCAGGTGTCTGGTAAGGTACATCCCAAAAGGGGCATTGTATTCAATTATGGGCCTGATGAGGGATGAGTAAAGAGGCACGATGCCCTCCCCTGATCTAGATGTGAATCCCTTCATGATTAGGTGGGCTATATAAAATGTTTTTCTAACCACTTTGGCCACGTGGTTGTCAAATGAGAGATTGCTATCAACTTGGGTCCCCAGGTCCCTAATTACTTCTTCTGTACTTAATGGATTACCACCTATGTGGTAATTTGTGGGCACTTTGTTTTTGCCGAAGGGGATGACTATACACTTTTTGGCGTTTAGCTTGAGGCTATGGCTCTGGCACCAGTTGTCTGTTTCTAAGAGGCTCTTTTGGAGGATGCTTGTGTTGGCTGGAGAGTCGATTATGGCACCCAGTTTGCAGTCATCTGCGAACTTGGTCAGCCACAGTCCTTCCGTGTTGGCCTGTACCTCCATGAAATATATACCGAACAAGAGAGGTCCCAGGACTGAGCCTTGTGGGATGCCACTTGTAACTGGTTTGGAGTCTGACATGGCTCCAGCAATTCTAACCATGTGGGTTCTGTCCTTGAGCCAGTTTGCAACCCATCTAGTGACATAGGGGTTTATATTTAAGTTGGTGAGCTTATCTATAATGCCTGAGTGGGATATTGTATCGAAGGCTTTTGCGAGGTCCAGGTAGGCTGTGTGGACCACCTTCCCCTCGTCAATGGCCTTGGTGACTAATTCAAAGAAATCAACCAGGTTTAAGAGGCAGGATCTGCCCTTAACAAAGCCAAACTGGGTAGGATCCAGTGTCTGTAGGTCCCCAATATCTTTATTTATGAGGTCCATGATGATCCTTTCCATAGCTTTGCAGACGAAGCTAGTCAGGCTTATGGGGCGATAGTTTCCAGGATCCGTTGAGGCACCACCTTTGTGGAGAGGGACCACTGTTGCTGTACGCCACTCTTTGGGTACATATCCTGTAGTAAGGCTGAGATTGAACAGTAGTTTTATGTTTGGGTTTAGCTCTTCTTGGAGTTCATGTAGGACGCAGCCCGGGACACCGTCTGGTCCCATTGATGCTGTGTTTTTGCTTTGGAGAGGGCAGCTCTTACCTGAGCATCTGAGATGTCAGGGGGGCAGCACTCTGCTGGGATAGATATTTGCCCTTTTGGTGGGGGGGGGGGTTTGTGCTGAACCTGTCAGCTAGGATGTTGGCAATGTCTGTGGGTTCGGTGTATTTTTTGTCATTTTGGACTAATTCTGAGGATATCTGGGAATTCCCACCCAGGTTCCTAACATAACTAAAGAAAGCCTTGTGATTATCCTTAGTGTCCTGTGCAATTTTTCTCTTGAAGCTGGCCTTGGACGATTTTATGAGTGCCCGTAGGTTTTTGCTAATACTGATCAGAGATGCCTTCCCTTTTTGGGATTTTGCTTTATCATGTAGTAGCTTCCTCCTTCTATTGTATAGTTTGTTTATGGCTGGGGTCCACCAGACAGGACGTCTGCCTTTGGAGGATTGGGTCTTGGTTTTATTTGGGATTGCATGATCCATGCATTCCTGAAGGTGTTCATAGAATGCGTTTATAAAGGATTCTGCAGTCTGGGCCGTATTTTCCACAGGCCCGGGGGCTTTGAAGGATTCCACCTTGGTTTTGAGGAGTGTGAAATTTGCTTTAGAGATGTTTTTCACTGTGGTTTTCAGGGCAGGGGGTGGAGTCGGGATGTGAGTATCCAGTGAGATTAGTTTATGGTCTGATCTTACCAGTGAGGGATACACTTCTGGTCTGGAGCATAGAGTCCCCATGTTGGTGATGATCAGGTCCAGTATGTTTTCCCCTCTTGTGGGAGTGGTAACAAGTTGTTCCATAGCATTTGAGTTTATAAATTCTAGGAACCTTTGGGCTAGGGTGTTGGAGCTAGAGTAATGCTCCCAGTCTATGTTTGGGTAGTTGAAGTCGCCCAATATAATGGTGTTTGGAGAGACCTTCATATTTTCCAGTGTTCTCAGGAAGGCCGAGTGGGGTTCCTGGGTTTGGGAGGGTGGTCTGTAGCAGGCTATAAACTGGAAGTCAGTTTTACCCACTGTTAGTTGCACATGGATAGTCTCTGATGCTTCGTGCTGTGCCACCAACCTGGAGGTGTGGGTATCTTTGACGAATATTGATACTCCCCCTCCTTTTGTGGTTCGGTCCAAGTTTTGGGGCCGAAAAGCATGGTATGAGGTATAACCTGGTAGTGCTGGGGTGCTCTCGGAGCCTTGAACCAGGTTTCTGTTACTGCACAGATATCAATGTTCTCCATGCTAAGGAGAGTTTCGAGTGCATGCATCTTGAGGTTTAGACTTCTGGTGTTGAGTAGCATTACTCTTAGTTTCTTATCCCTTGTGATACCTATGGAGGTGGGTTTGTCTTTTGAGCCTTGCCTAAAAAAGGCACTATGGGGGTAGCAAGAGCCTTTGCCAATATCCGAAAGCCCAGGGGTGACAGGTGCAAGCTGTCCCTAGCGAAGCATCGTGGCTTGTCGAGCATGTCATCCCAGGCTGACAGGCATTGGATCCCCTTTGAATGACACTAATACTTAAGCCAACTGTTGAAATTGATCATCTTGTCTTCATATTGTGGCATCATTCTTGGCGAGGGTAAGATGCTACTCAAGGTCAGGGTCATATCGGCCTGGGCTACATGCTCAGAGAGCTCCTCTATGTCTCTTTTCATGTAGTCCAGGGAGGTACGTCTCAGGTCATTCACACCAGCATGGACAATGACTGAGTCATATTTGTACTTGCCTTGCAGTGACCTGAGTGCTTGTGTTATGTGGCGGATCCTAGCGCCCGACAGGCAGCTCACTGTGACCTTCTCCTTGTTCAGCCTGATGAGCAGGACATCAGTGTGCCTGACGATAGAGTCACCTATTACAAGTGTACCAGGTGTGTTGTTTAGCCTTAAGGGCTGTGACTGTTCGGCACACTGGCTTTGTGAGCTATGTGTTGCATGTGTTTTGTTTTGGGGTAGCGGTTGCCTGGGTGTCTGCTTAGGAGGTCTCTGCTGCTTAGGCATATTTTTATTTAGAACCTCCGAGTATGTATTTGTGTGTTTATGTGTTTGGTTTGCTGTCGTGGTAGGTCTATGTGAGACTGGAATTGTAGTGAGTGTGGTTTCCTTCTCCTCCTGACTGGTTTCGCCAGTACTGAGTTGAGAGAGCTTAGCCTCCAGTATGGCTATATGGTTGCATCTCTCACATGTGTTGGAATTTGTTGGGAGGAGGAGAGGGTTGTCTGTGTACATGAGGCAGTTGTAACATTGCCTCAAGATTACCAGATTCAGCAGCTGGACCGGAGAGGAGATTGACAACTGACCTTTGGACATGCTAGAATAGTACTGGCAATTCCTTTATAATTGAAAAAAAAGGGCCAATGGGGAACAAGGTACTCAAGGGGAGTTTGTGAGGGTGTAGTGCTTTTAATTTTTTAGTGCTGACTTATATAATTGCTTTAGTGAGCAAGTGCCAGGTATCTTAAATGCAATGTGTTACAGGTAACTTAAATGCAAAAACGACAAACAGTAACTTTCTTTCAAGTGAAACAAGGAAATAAGTACAGTAAGCAATGCAGATATCACTAGGGATCCACAGAAGCGCTGAAAAGCCATGTTTTAGGTGGAATTAGCATTTCAGGGAAATAACAAGCAAACAAACAAGCATACAAACAAAGCTAAATTCAGCAGGCCTGGATCTAGTCTATGCTACAGCAAACAAGGTGTACCAATTTCAGTAAGAAACAGTTCAAATATGCAGGCACTATAAGCCTTTAACCAGAAATTCCCAGCTCAGAAGGGCAGAGTCCAGCCTCTCCTCCCACAAGAGTGCAGACCATGAACCTTCTTAATGTAAATAACTGGCCTGAAGCCCAAGTGCTTAAACCAGAACTAATACACTTTTAGAATAACAGACACTGAGCCCTCAATCAGCAGTTCCCAACTTAGAAGGATGTAAGCTACCTGTTCTGCCACTACAGTGCAGACCACAAACCTTCTTAATGTAAACAACTGGCCCGACGCCCAAGTGCTTAAACCAGAATTAATATACTTTTAGAATAACAGACACTGAGCCCTCAATCAGCAGTTCCCAACTTAGAAGGATGTAAGCTACTTGTCCTGCCACCACAGTGCAGGCCACAAACCTTCCTAATGTAAAACAACTGGTCTGAAGCCCAAGTGCTTAATCCAAAAGACTTAGAATGATAGCTACACTTTAATCAAGTTACTACCAAGCAGTAATAAATACAATTGAATACTTTAAAGAATGCCTGGATTAGTGCTCAAGTTATACAAACAAAGCTAGATTCAGCAGGCCTGGATATAGTCTATGCTACAGCAAACAAGGTGTACCAATTTCAGCAAGAAGCAGTTTAAATATGCAGGCACTATAAGCCTTTAACCAGAAATTCCCAGCTCAGAAGGGCAGAGTCCAGCCTCTCCTCCCACAAGAGTGCATACCACAAACCCTTTTAATGTAAAATAACTGGCCTGAAGCCCAAGTGCTTAAACCAGAAATAATACACTTTTAGAATAACAAACACTGAGCCCTCAATCAGCAGTTCCCAACTTAGAAGGATGTAAGCTACCTGTTCTGCCACTACAGTGCAGACCACAAACCTTCTTAATGTAAAACAACTGGTCTGAAGCCCAAGTGCTTAAACTAAAAGGCTTAGAATGAGTTACACCAAGCAGTAATAAATACAATTGAGTACTTTTAAGATGACGCAAAAGCAAAATAAAGTAGGAAGAAACAAATACAGTAAAAGCAGATACATTTTTTTTTGAGTGAGCAAATGAGGTGGGCCCAGGAGTTACAGGACAGGAACAAGTGCAAATGCAGGCCTTCAAATCAGAAAGTTGAGAGAGATGGAAGACCGCCCAAATGGCCAATAACTACAAATTCTGGGCCAGAACCACTCCTTATGTGGTAGACAGGTTACCCAGTGCTTATCACTTCCACTGATAAGCTAGAAGGCTTCCCTCCAACACAGAAAAGCTTGGGGGGCTCAGAAGCTTACAAATAGTCCTGGATACAGCAAATCTGTATCTGGAACACTAATTACAGGAAAGAAAAATTCTTAACTGACACTGTTTGGACCTCACTTGCCCAAGCCTATCTCCTCTCCTGCCTGCTCTATGCTTCCCCTAAATTTGCACACACATCCAAGCAAATCTCCTAACCAAACTAGAATAAAAACTTACAACCAGATAGCCAGATTTGCCTGTAATCTCCCCTACAAATCCCATCACTGCCTTGCACTAAGAAAACTTCAGTGGCTTGAGTTCCCAAAACTACTCCAACTTTTAAAGCTACAAATTGCACATTTTCTTTTCTACAAAACTGAAAACTGTCCCTCCCTGTCTACCCTACTGTCCCTCTACAAACCTGCACAATCTCTCTGTAGCACTGACCATGCACTACTGAACACCTGCAAGTCCAACAAAACTATAGGCAGGTTACGTTATAAATGCTCCATATTGTAAACCTGGAACAAACTCCCATCTAACATATAACATCCAGTTGTCATTCCTCTTTAAAAAAGAGCTGAACAAATACCTAGCCACCTCTCCCTCCTGCAACTGCCACCACCCCACCTAATCTCCCACTACCACAACAGATCTATTCCCTTCATACATTATATATACTTTCAGACCTGTGGATCTGTAGCTACACCATTGAGCACTCACAAAAAGTAAACTTTCCTCCCAACTTTGCCCCCCTATTTTACTTCTTATTTCCCCGGCCACCCCAACTCTTTCCTTCTCATTTCCTTCTTTCCACTCTGTCTTACTTTACCACATCTCCTTCCACTCCACCTGCTATAACTGACACAATTGCCATTCTTTGCTGTTCTCTGTCTCTGCAGGAACTATAGAAAGGTGGTCATTTCAACCAGGGTTTACACAGGCAAATGTTTTTTGATGCCTGTGTAAATCTTGCCTTGAAACTGTAAGCAAACATTTTATAACATCTTTGTTGTCATGTTTAGGAGATTCTATACATTTTTGTAAATAATATTTGTGCACATAACATTTTTGTAAATATTTGTAAATATTTTTACCAAATTGTGTTGTGCATATGTGTGTGTATATATGTTAAACAAGAGGATACAAGTTTCTGAAGTTTCTGTGATGTTTCTTTAAATTTTCAAACGTTGTATAATTAACTTACAGCCACTCACATTCAGGTTTTGATTATTTTAACAGTTTGTTTGTGACAATACATGATTCTGATGAAGTTTCCATGGGTGAAACGAAAGTGCTTACTTGGTGTGGATATTTTGTATTAAAATTTATACTATATTGGTTTGGCTTGGCTTTGTCTTTGCCTACAGGTGTATGGACCTTTACTGGCTTTCTTTTCTGCACTGCTGTGAAGTTTTGACAAATAAATAAATACAATTTTATGAACAACAGGCCTGCAGCAAAAATGGAGACATGATATATTTTTGTGCTGATGATAGGGTGGAAGATAATGTTATGTCATAGTACTGCATGTACTGGAGCTTTTCTCCCTTGGCCTCTGCTGAAAATGAGGCCTTAATGCCCAACTGGAATTCCCCAGTCAACAAATGTAAAATAATAAATAAATAAACAGTGGAATTGTGTATGTACCAGCATACATTCATTAAACACATATATACAGATACACACACACACCAAAATAAATGAATTAATTTTTTTGTGTTTTTTTGTGTGAATGGTATGATTCTCTTGTTCGACAGAATGATCAGCTGTATATTTTGGTGGTCGGAGGAGGAAAATTATGAAGCAATATTTTATATATAAAAGTCTTCACATTTTACAAAAGTGCCTGCATTGAATACACTGTGGGTGTATATGTATGTATGTGGATTGACTTTATAATCTTGAAATACTGAAATCTCGAATTTCAGTATCTCAAGACTATAAAGCCAAAAATTCAAAATACCAAAACTCCAAAAGCGCAAATTCAAAATCGCGACTTTTAAATACACCCTCCACCACACAAACACACTTACACTTTCCTCCCCACACTACAACAAACAAACAAAACACACACAAACACAACAACACAAATACACGAACCTACCCTACATATAAGCAGGGGGGCAACCCCCACACCCCGGCTACTTATATATACTAACTCTGAGGTCGCACTAAAAAGACAAAAACACTAAACCCACCACTACACACTCTACAGTCCCCTCGCACAAACACATCATATATATACAAACACCACCATTCTCAACACTTACACACTCACACTCTTACCTACATACCATAACCTACACCTACAACTTCCCAACACACTAACATACACTAAAAGCCCTACCCAAAACCCTTAAAATATAAACACTTACCTGAATCTCCAGCTATCCATTAACACAGCGCACCACCACAACTGCTAATTCGACATTTCCGGATTCATTTATGTGGACTTTTGCACAACTGCTCTTAAGATATTTTAGTCTTGAGATACTGAAATTCGAGATTTCACTATTTTGAATGATTGGCTAAAGTTCTGTAAATAATCTTATGTCATTTGACTGTCACATTAATTTGTACAGATGCTTGCATTAAAATGTATTTGTAAAAGTTACTTATGTTAAAAATGCTGCAACAGAATCTTAACAGTTCTGAATGTGAACTGTGCCAGAGTCAGGTGACTAGATATGATGTAATTCTATAATCAGCTGAAGGGTGCACTCTGGCAGTAGCAGTTTGTGTTTTTCTTTTTCTTTGATATTTGATGTCAGTTATCACAGTTCAGATATAGTTGTTCAGTTGTTCAGTAGTTGTTATTTGTACAGTTCAGTTTGTGTAGTCTCTCATTTTGCCTTGTGAAAGTGAGCATCTCAGAAGTACATCTTGCCTTGCAATACCAAGTGAGTTAACTAGGGACAGGTTCTCTTTAGTTTAGTTAGGAAAAGTACCATGAGATTAGTTTAGTATTAATTCTTTTTCTGCATGTGAGATTCTATCCAACTGTGTTATTTTATATTTCATGTGACTGAAAACTCTGATGTTTATTGTAACTAAATATTAAGTAATATAAATATTTTCCTGTTTTCTATTTTTATTATCCATTATTAAATATTTTTATACCTTTTCATTGTGGCTGGTCTTTTAGTGAATACTTTTAATATCTTGAGAGTACCTCTGCTTATTTTTGTGTCACTGTGGCCACTTCAAAAAGCCTTACTGCTTCGGTCACACTCTTCCATTCATATCAGTATTAATTTGACACTGTATAATTCGTTACCCTTTGTAAGAGCCTTAGAGTATTTGGCTGGATGGCAGCTACCCTGTAATCTGGAGAGAGGGGACACAGCTGGTGAAGCTGTGCCAGCCTTTCCCAGGTATGTATATGTGTGTGTGTGTGTGTGTGTGTGTGTGTGTGTGTGTGTGTGTGTGTGTGTGTGTGTGTGTGTGTGTGTGTGTGTGTGTGTGTGTGTGTGAAAAATCAGATATTCAAGTGTGTGTGCCAAATACTTGGAACTGGGACACAGTGCTCCAAGGTAGGTCTTGTATGGGATCTGGACAGACAGAGAGTCCAGTCCCAGTGAAGTGTGTTCCCTGTGTGCTCCTGGTAGAAAATATGTTGGATGCAGAGAGCTACATTTGAAATACTGTGTAAATCTATTCCTTTTTTAGTCACCTCCCCTCACCAGTGTTAGTGCTGAGGATTGAGACTCCTTGATTACTGGTCCGGGGTAAAGAAGGGCCATCACACACACACACACACACACACATATATATATATATACATATATGTATATATATATATATATATATATATATATGTGTGTGTGTTTTTGTGTGTGTGTGTATTATATATATATATATATATATATATATATATACACACACACACACACACACACACACACACACACATACATACACACACACACACACACACACATATATATATATATATATATATATATATATATATAAGCACTTTACTATCTTGAAATACTGAAATCTCGAATTTCAGCATCCCAAGATGAAAATGCCGAAAGTGCAGTTGAAGGAAAATGCACTTGATCAAATTCAAAGTGTCGAATTCATGGTTGTGGTGGAGCGGTACGTGGGATTTGCTGTGTTTGTAAGGTGTGGAATGCTGTGGGATATGGTTTGCTGCCATTGTGTGGCTATATGTGGAGATTTAGGTAAGTGCTGTTTTTTTAAGGGTTTTGGGTAGGGATTTGAGTTTATGTGAGTATGCTGGGAAGTTTTAGGTGTAGGTTAGGGTAGGTAGGTAAGAGTGTGCATGTGTAAGTGTTGAGAGTTGTGGCATTTGTACATATGTGGTGTGTGTTTCTGCAAAGGGAATATAGAGTATGTATTGGTGGGTTTAGTATCTTTGTCTTTTTAGTGTGACCTCGGAGTTAGTATGTATAAGTAGTGGGGGTGTGGGGGCACAGTCCCCCACAAGGGGGATGCAGGGGGTACATATATGTATGTGTGTGTGTGTGTGTATATGTATATGTATATAATTCTAAACCTCGGACCTCATATAACTGAACTTCATTTTCACAGAACAAAAATCGCAAAAGCTTAGATACCAGAATGGCAAATTTCCCAAGGTAAGTAAATACTTGCCCAACATGCCCTTTTCTTCACTGCAGTGTGATCCCAGAGTTGGTATATATAGTTAAGTGGGGTGTGGGATCACAGCCCCCCCCATATTGGGTAGTGCGGGAGACGTAACCCCCCCACCTAGGTGGGTTTTACTTACCTTGGTGAGTGTTTCATGAAAGTTTGGGCAAGTGTTTACTTGCTACTTACACTGGGAAAAATTTGCCATTCGAGTATTTCAGCTTTCATGATTTTCGTCTTATGAAAATGAAGTTCAGTTATATGCCGTCTGAGGTGTTTAGAAGTAGATCTATATATATATATATATATATATATATATATATATATATGTATATATATATATATATATATATATATATATATATATATATTCATTGTGTGTGTGTGTGTGTGTGTGTGTGTGTGTGTGTGTGTATGTCCATGAAACACTGGATACTTTAAAAACATGGTCCACTCAGCTTTTAATAGATTTTTTTCTCCAAAATATATTTACAGTCCACAGTGTTCTTTTAATAATGGAATGTCCTCGGGCACTGATTCCAGCTCCAGGAGTAGCACCAACTAGGATGTCTCAAGAAATACTTTCATGTTCTTCTGGTAAACTCCTACTTACTTGTGATGATCCTCCAAATGAGAAAATGACTTCCTAAATGCCTTCAGACAGGCAATCCTCTTTTACATCCCAGTAATGAGAAATTAGAACATCATTGCTGTCTAACATCTATAACTTTCTGACTAACATTCTGTGAGAACTTTCCATATACAAGCCTCTGTTAAAAGCACACACACATTTACTTCACAATGTGTCATAACAACTACAGTGTGGCATGTTGAAGTCTCCAGAAGAAACAGTCCTAAGTAGTTCTTCAGTTTAACTAGATTTTTTTATATATAAAAATGAAAAGTTTGCTTTTTGTATACAAAATGAGGGGATTGACAAAATAAAACAAATCAAGTGATTCCCTACAATCTTTTCCAAAACAGAACATCAATCCCTTTTTCCTTATTTTCACCATGGGGTTGGGGTGTTGCATAAACTGTCACCACCTCTGTAGACGGCTTGCCAGTATCCTACCTTCTGAGATAGTCATGCCTGACTGTCACAGGTCTTCTCTCACACAAGCCAGCCATCTCTTTGCTGGATGTCCTTGTCTCTTCTTGTGTTCTTCTTTTGTCTCCCAAATCTTCACTAAATCATCTTCTGCTTTTCTGCACATGTGCCTGAACCAACATAATTTATTCTCTTTGATCTTTTCTGCCCTTGGAGCTACTTTAGCTTCTGTTCTGATGTTATTATTACTTCATCTGTGCCATAATATTAACCCTACTATTTGTCTCAGGAACTTTATCTCCATCACCTCTAGCTTCTTCAACTGCTCTTCCTTTAGAGCCCAGGTTTCTGTACCATAGAGTAGTACTGCTCACACCCCTGTTTTGTACTCCTTACTCCTTTGAAGCTGTGCAGAAGTCATTCTCTATGATCTTGCCAAGCTCCTCCATCTCCAGAGCCTGCTCTCTGACATCTGCCACAGCCACTGCCATCCCGACATGGTGGTATGTATTGGTTATCTCTGAAGACCCCGTGTACTATCACTGCAAGGAAGGCCTCTTTCTTTAACCAAATGGCTTCCTCATTGCTGATCTTCACCAGGGTCTCAAGATTACTGCTATCACAAATTCCAACCACATTTTGGCTAAATCTCCTTGACACCATCTCAGGTACTGATGTCTTGAATCAAGTTCATTCAGCCTGAACATCCTCATCTTCCCAGGTATGTGGGCAAAACTCTTCTGGAGGAGACAGATGAACCTGTACTGCACAGAAGTATCATCAGCTAGGGCTTTTGCTACATGTTTGGGTTTCCTAGACCTGTTTGGCATCTTCTCCAACCATCTGACTCACCTCACCACAAAGTGACAGCAAGAACAGCAAAGTAAAATTAATGAATAACACATAATCTGAATTATGCAGCTCATGCACATTAGCCGTTTAAAAATTTGATGCTCTTGACAGAAATCATGAGTCAGTTTTGACAGCTAAAGTTCTGTAACTCTGTGGATGTTATGCTGACTGTATTCAAAATGCTCCTTCAGTACAGTCGACTCTAGCTGTCTGAACCTGTCCTGTCCTATGTGCATTTGTCATATTCCTACAAAAAGGCAACAATAGCTGTAAGACACATTGGCCTGATGTGCACACCTGTTTAATAATGTATTACATCCTTCTGTGCATAGGTATTTGCACAGCCATCTCAAATACAGAGACCTACAATAATAAAACACATTTCAAATCAGTCTACATCACAGGTGGGTAGGTGAGGCAGTGATTTCCTAAACAAAATATCTCCTGTATGTGTGTGAGCTAAATATGGACCTCTTGCTTTTTGAGTTCTACTGCATCTTCTCCAAATGCAGAAATACTAATCTTGTGGTCTACAAAAAAGTCATAGCTTTTCTGATGTTGCAATATAGCTATGCACAGAACTATCCTATCCCACTTAAAATCTTCAGTTTCTTTATTCTCTTATATGTGTGATTGTGCACAGCCATACACATGCCTAGTAACTCTCTGAATGAGCTGACCACAAAATTTAGATATGACATTTGAGTGGGTGGGTTTGTAAAGGGTAAAACAGTAACAGATATAGCAAAGGGAGTATCACTGTAACAAAAATATCATACAGAGGAATTGAATTTCGTTTATATTTGGCTTAGAAGTATGAAACCTGGATCTAATAATTGCTAGTAACTGTAGAACAGAAAAAATGGATGTTAGCATCAAGAAGTAAGTGAAAATATGGACTAATGGATTTATGTCTGAGTGAATTAAACATTTACATAAATACCCAAAGATTTACCCTAAAACCTTTGAACTCAGAATATATACTCTGAGATTCTCCTGGTATGAGTACAGGCAAAACCTGATACCCAGTGAGGTTTACCATGTTTTCAGATCTCCCAGGTGGAATTTTTTTATAGAAACGTGACATCTTGCAGGACCAACTATACCCATACACAGTTAACAGGACTGGACGTCTACCTGTGGAATATGAGCTATCTCTGCTGTTTCATATCATATTTGAAAAATTAATTATGAAGGTGCTGCTGTGCTGTACTGTACTGGACTGTAACCAAAATCTTCTTAAAACACAAAGTATTGTTAGCTGTTTACTGCTGGATCTGAGTCTACTTATAACACAAAGTTTTGCATGACTGCATTAGCAGTCTCTTTAAAGTCCAGAGCCTTGCAAACTGCACACTGATAAAGAAATATACTTTGCAGCACAATTCTATTTTACTGTAAGCACAGTTACTAATAAATAACTTATTTTTATAACATACTATTAAGACAGCTTGTAGCTTAGATGGTAAAGTTTACTTCTCTCTCAGCATGAATGATTATTGTCCTACAGAATACCTCAGAACAAGTGTGTTCCTACAAATACCTCTAACACAACTTGATTTTTACAATCTTTTTGTGCTTTTCTTGGATCCTGTTTTTCTTCTTTTTGGACTTTGTATGGAAACATCTGTTTGCTGATGCTTGTATTTTTAGACTTGTTTTTCAAGGAAATATCTTGTGGGAAAGCACGTACAATTTTTTTTTTGCTGACTATGTCCATTTATCTGTGAGAAAGTACATCAAGCTTTTTTTAATATTGTGACAAACATGTTTTTCAGAAAAGCATGTACTGCTGATTTATAAAAAAACAACATGTCCATTCATCTGTCATCTTCTTTGTTGATGCTGTAGGAAAAAATGTTTTTTAGGAAACAGCTTGTAAGAGAGCACATGCTGCTGCATTTATAAAAAGCATGTTTATTAAAAGATATAGTCAGAGCTATGTCACATAGTATGGATGCTTATTACATATTGCTAAGCTCTATTCCTACATTTAAGCAAGTTTTATTGTATGCCTTATTTATTTTGCATTTTTGTAGCAGAATTAATTTCAACCTTTATTCATTGTTCAGCACACTCTAACAATATTAATTAGTTTGGATACAAAATATTTGTTTTAAGAAACTATTACAGGAAACACAGGGAATAATTTTTTCCAGTATCAGGACATTTGCCATTTTTCATATTTTTTTCATAAGACACAATTGTTCAAAGATGGGGTGTCTTCTGTATACTTTATATATTTTATTCACAGGAGACTCCATTGTGAAACACACACTTCTCGCTCACCAGGCTGAATAAGATGAAAGTCACAGTCAGTTGTCTATCAGGGGCCAGGAACTGCCAAATCAGTCAAGCACTCAGGTCATTTGACCACAGGTTCCAGTATGACTTTGTTATACTCCATGTGTGTGTAAATGACCTGTGACATACCTTCCTAGACTATATGAAGAGAGACATTATGGAGCTCTTAGACTATGTGCCCTATGCTGGTATGAGCCTAGCACTGAGCAGCATTCTATCTGCACCAAGGATGATGCCACAAACATGAACAGAAGATGATTGATTTTAATGATTGGCTTAGCTTTTGGTGTTATTACAGGAAGTGAAATATTTGTCAGCATGGGAGATATAATTGACAGACCACATGGTTTTGCCAAGGACAGTCTGCACCTGTCCCCTCTGAGCTTTTGAACATTGGCTAAAACATTGTCCTTCCCCATAGTGCCTTTTTTAAGCAATGCCAAACTGGCAAACTTTCTGACATAGCAAAACCAACCCAAGGGAATCTAAATGCAATACTGCCAATGCCAGGAGTCCCTCACTCTGAAGAGTGCAGACATCTGTACAGTTACTGAGACATGGTTTAAAACCAAGGTGAACACCCAGCAGTGGAAGGCTACAATGCTTTCTACATATTTAGGCCAGCTACTGCACAGGCAGGGAATAAAGGTGGAGGTGTCTCAATGTACATTAATAACAAGGTCAACTCATGGCTGGTCAAACAGGATGACAAGCATGAGCTTCTCCATATCCAAATTACCATAAGCAAAGTCCCATACTATATTTTTACTAGCAATAGTTCCACCTCTAAAATACCTCTTAGTGTACTAAATCTGGACAAAGTCCAAAATAACACAGGGGCAAAGGTCCCAAAATAGTGACAGATTGTAAATATTGCTCTTATAAACTTAGAAAAGGTGTTAGACTAACAGGATTTGTGTTAGTGTGCATTTTATGAAGGATATGAAGTCTGAAACTCAAATGTATGCCTTTATTTACTAACTTCAGTCCTCAATGATTTGCTAGAAAACCTCAAATTTTATGAGGAACAGACAAAAAATATGAGGCAAAAATCTGGAAAGTTGAAAGGTATGCCCTCTATGACCCAGAAAACACATAAACTTGCTGCAGACACTCACCATTGAACCCAATACCATATTTATGGGTGATTTTAACTACCCCAGTATAAACTGGGAATCATACATGACCCCAAACATGCAGGCCCAGAGATTCCTGGACTTTGTACATTCTAACACCCTGGAGCAGATAGTCCACATGCCCACTAGGGTAGCAAATATGCTGGACCTGGTCCTCAATAACATGGGAGAACACTGCACTTTCCCATATTGTAAGGTCCTCTCTAGTAAGGTCAGACCATAAATCTGTCTCCTTTGAAATAAAAATAAAAATAAAACCTGTGATCCCAACTAATCCACTAACTTTAGAAACTATTATAAGGCAAACTTGCTATTATTATTATGTGACAACCTTGCAAAATGTTAGGCAACTGTGTCTTACAGCTTGGGGAGACCTATGTGGAATTGTTCACAGATACCCTATACAATCAAGTTAATAAATGCACAGAGCCAGCACTGCCGATGAGAAATAAGTTCAGAACAGACTCCAAAAACAAGCCACCCTAGTGGAATCCAAATATCAATAGGCTGTACAACATAAGGAAGAAAGTCATAGCAAAAGTGAGGAAATACAATGCTTAGGACTATAAAAACTCTCATCAATCTAAACAAACAACTCAGAGGTCAAATCATGTCTAACAAAGTCAATTTTGAGGTAAAAATAGCCTTTCAGGCCATGGTTAACCACAAGGCTTTCTTTAACTATGTCCATAACCTCAAAGGCTGTACTCAACAATGTACAGAGCTGACTGTGGACAAAGCCATCAAGCTATAGCAAATCTACTGGCCAACAAATTCACAACAATTTTATCTCCAATGTTACACCCCCTTCTCCCTGGTCACACCTCAAGAAATACCATTGAACCTAATTCCCCCAACCATCACTAAGAAGTAAGTACTAAATGCACTCTCCAAGGCCAAGAACACATCGATGGGATCCCAGGATACCTCCTAAATAGCATGAAATGCAACCTATCAGGACCACTGGAGTCACTATTTAACCACAGCCACCAGTCAGGCTTCATGCCATGAGAATGGAGAACTGCAACATTCATACCTCTGCATAAGGGTGGGTCTTCTATGGACCCCAGAAACTACAGACCCATTAGTCTGATTAATCTCATATGTAAAGCCAAGGAAAGAATTATCATGGAAATTATTAATAATGACACTGGAAACCTCCAGACACTGGATCTAACCCAGTTAATTTTGTCAAGGGAAGATTATGCTTTTTCAGGAGAGTCACCAAGGCAATAAATAGATGAGGGCAAAATGGTGCATGCTGGCTACATTGATCTGGGCAAGGGATTTGATACAATGTCCTACCCAAGCATTGTAAATAAACACACAGAATGAGGGATAAACCCCTATGTTACACAATGAATTGCCAGCTTGCGCTCATATAGGACCCAGGAAGTTAGAATAAGCAAGTCCACCTCCACAAAGAGGCCGGTCACTAGCAGAGTCCTTCAGGGCTCAGTGCTGGGTCCTCTCCTTTTTGGAATCCAAATCTCAGAAGTCAAGGTCAATGTCAAGGGCCTCTAGCTGACCAAGTTTGCAGATAATTGCAAACTGGCAGCAGTCATAGAATCATTTTCAAGACACTAATATGTTCCAGGAAGGACTTCTTCTTCTTCTTTCGGCTGCTCCTGTTAGGGGTCGCCACAGCAGATCAACTGTTTCCATTTCCTCCTGTCCTCTGCATCTTGCTCTGTCACACCAACCACCTGCATATCCTCTCTCACCACATCCATAAACCTTATCTTAGGCCTTCCTCTTTTCCTGTCACCTGGCAGCTTCATCCTTAGCATCTTTTTCCCAATATACTCTGCATCCCTCCTCAGCACATGTCCAAACCAATGTAATCTTGCCTCTCTGGCTTTGTCTCAAAACCTTCCAACCTAGGCTGACCCTCTAATATACTTATTCCTAATCTGTCCATCCTCATCACACCCAGTGCAAATCTTAACATCTTCAACTCTGCCATGTCAAGCTCTGACTCCTGCCTTTTTGTCAATGCCACTGTCTCCAACCTGTATAACATAGCTGGTCTCACTACCCTCTTGCAGACCTTCCCTTTCACTCTTACTGGTACTTGTCTGTGACAAATTACTCCTGACACTCTTCTCCACCCACTCCATCCTGCCTGTACTCTCTTCTTCACCTCTTTTCCACACTCACCATTACTCTGAACTGTTGATCCCAAGTACTTAAACTCATTCACCTTTGGCACCTCTACTCCCTGCATCCTCACCATTCCTCTATCCTTCCTCTCATTCACACACATATATTCTGTCTTAGTCCTGCTGACCTTCATTCCTCTTCTCTCTAGAGCATATCTCCACCTCTCCAGGGTCTCCTCCTCCTCCTGTTCCCTACTCTCACTACAGATCTTCCTCTTCTCTCTAGAGCATATCTCCACCTCTCCAGGGTCTCCTCCTCCTGTTCCCTACTCTCACTACAGATCACAATGTCATCTGCAAACATCATAGTCCACGGGAACTCCTGTTTGATCTCGTCTGGCAACCTGTCCATCACCACTGCAAATAAAAAAGGGCTCAGAGCTGATCCTTGATGTAATCCCACCTCCACCTTAAATGCATCCGTCACTCTTACCGCAGACCTCACCGCTGTCACACTACCCTTGTACATATCTTGTACCACTCTTACATACTTCTCTGACACTCCCGACTTCCTCATACAATACCACAACTCCTCTCTAGGCACCCTGTCATATGCTTTTTCTAAATCCACAAAGACACAATGCAACTCCTTCTGACCTTCTCTGTACTTCTCCATCAACACTCTCAGAGCAAACATCACATCTGTAGTGCTCTTTCCTGGCATGAAACCATACTGCTGATCACTAATCATCACCTCCCTTCTTAACCTAGCTTCCACTACTCTTTCCCATAACTTCATGCTGTGACTGATCAGTTTAATCCCTCTGTAGTTACTACAGCTCTGCACATCACCCTTATTCTTAAAAATCGGTACCAAAACACTTTTTCTCCATTCCTCAAGCATCCTCTCACTTTCCAAGATTTCATTAAACAATCTAGTTAAAAACTCCACTGCCATTTCACCTAAACACCTCCATGCTTCCACAGGTATGTCATCTGGACCAACAGCCGTTCCATTCTTCATTCTCTTCATAGCTATCCTTACTTCCTCCTTGCTAATCCACTGCACTTCATGATTCACTATCCGCACATCATCCAACCTTCTCTCCCTCTCATTCTCTTCATTCATCAACCCCTCAAAGTACTCTTTCCATCTGCTCAGCACACTCTCCTCGCTTGTGAGTACGTTTCCCTCATTATCCTTTATCACCCTTACCTGCTGCACATCTTTACTATTTAATATTTAATAATATTTAATATGTTCCAGGAAGGACTAATACAAACAAATAACAGGTTCCATAGACACAGTTTAAACCTCAGTGCCAAGAATTGCATAACAGTATCCTTTAGGAAGTCAGCTACCCCAGCAAACTACCTCATTGATAACACACCTCTAAGAGTAGACCCTGTAGTTAGAGATTTAGGAATGCATGTAGACAGTAACTTGACTTTCGACTGACATGTGCCTAAGGTAGTGAGGAAATCATTCTATGTTGCTCAACTTATAAGCAAGAGTATAGCATTTGAGTCCAAGGAAGTCGTCATTCCACTATATCCAGTCCTCATCAGACCCATCATTGTTTACAATGTCCACTTCAGTATGTACCTGACCAGACATGTGCAACAACTGGAACGTCCACAGAGGTTCCTCACAAAAATAAAACGGGGAGTTAATAATATGCCCTAAGCAAATGAACAACACAAATACCTCACGCCTGCCAAAGTCCTGTGTCCTTAAGCAAAAGTCCAAAGTAGAAAACAAAAAGTAGCAGGACACTGCTGTAGACCAAGAATATTTAATAAAAGCTGCCTTTAAAACAATCCTTAAAATACAATGTAAGCGCTTTCGGGTTACACCCTTCATCAGACATCACACAACTAAACAAACTACAAATTTTAAATCATGCAGCATCCAATAAAATTCAATGAAAAACCCGCCTATTCAAAAGGGTGGGCTTAACTGGTATGACATCATTGAGCCCAGGTGGTTTATGAGCCATGAGTTCTATTATCCATCTCGTTTCAGCTAGTGCTGTATGTAATTTTATGTCCCCCCCCCTTATACTCAATCTAATGTTGGTAATGACTCTAAATGAAAAACTATGTGTGGGGTGTAGTCGGACATGTTTAAAAAGGGCATTGTTTTCATCACAATTCCTAATACTACTTAGATGTTGCAAAATTCTAACTTTGAGCATGTTATTTGTCATTCCTACATAGAAACTAGGGCAATTTTTACACTCTGCCAGGTAAACTACATTATTGGTCCTACAAGTGGCCTTACCCTTGAAATTGAAAGTTTTACCTGTTACTGGATGTTTAAAATGAATTTCCTTACTTATACTGGCACATGCCTTACAGGTTCCACAAGGTAATGTACCTGAAGTGGTCATAAAGGATCTATCATTATGCTGAATTTTCTCACTACATAAAAGGTCCTTTAAATTCTTGTTTCTCCTATAATGGAAACCTGGCCTATCACCAATGATGCCTTGAAGATTGGCATCACTGGTTAGAATATTCCATTTTTTTCGTACAATATTGCAAATATCGCCCACATTACTGCCATATGTGAACATTATCTTTAAATCTCTCTGTGTTGTACTCCCTTGTCTACTCTCAAAAGATGTAACATCATGATGTTTATTTAACCAAGGTTTATATTTAGTTTGTCTATTCGTTTTACCATCTTCTATGGCTTTCTTCACTATATTCCTTTTATACCCTCTACATTCAAAGTATCCTGTAAGATTAAACAATTCCTGTTCAAAATGTATATCTTCTGCATTAACTCTAGATATCCGACTCACTTGGCCTCTAACAATATTGGGAAATAAGTGTCGCGGATGCATGCTATCAAACGATAGCAGGGTATTTTTCCAACATTCTTTTTTATGTAAATAGGAAGAAAAACCTTCCTGTGTCTGTGTAATACAAATGTCTAAAAATTCAATAATACTATATGAGGTTTTTGCAGTAAACTTAAGAAACATAGTTGTAGTATGTATATAAGATACAAAACTTTCAAACGTACTGAGATCACCATTCCACAGAATAAAAATATCATCCACAAAACGCGTATACATGGTTATATAATTCTTCCATGTATTATTGTTCAAAATATTTTGAGTTTCCCAATGCGAAAGAACCAGGTTCGCATAGGTGTTAGCACAGGGGGTGCCCATGGCTACCCCCTGTGCTTGCCTATAAATTGAACCTGCCCCTAAAAAAACATTATTGTTCAGGACTAATGTTAACAAGGACTTAATGAGCTTCACTTTACTTTCTATGACTCCTAAACTAACTAGAAGTGCTGCTATGGAAGAAATACCATAGTCATTATTAATGACAGTGAACAAACTGTTCACGTCCAAAGTGGCCATTAAAAAATTGTCTGCACCTTCTGGTTTAATAATCCCACTCAAAGTATGTAAAAAATGTCTGGTATCTATCAAAATATTGCTCATTTTTTCAACATAGGGATTAAGCAAAAACTCTGTCCAAATTGAGATGTTCTCAGTGACCCACCCCCTGCCTGATACTATAGGTCTAAGGGGTGGGTCATCCATGGATTTATGTATCTTTGGCAGAGCTTTAAATATAGGAGTTACTGGTTTTTCTATTAATAAAAATAGATATGTATCTTCTGTAATGATCATCTCATCCCTCAGATTTCGCAAATGTAAATGTACTTTGTCTATAATGAGTCTTACTTGTAGGGGATTAATCTCTAAATATGCAGGATCATCCCTCAACATTTGCTCTATTTTCCGATTGTACCAATCTGTGTCCAATACTACAATTGCTCCACCCTTGTCAGCCTTTTTTATGGTTATGTTGCTGTTATGAACTAAACCATCTAGTGCTCCAGTTTGTTTTTGTGTTAAATTAAAATATTTGGTGAAATACCCCTCTGCATAATATGCCATTAAATCCCTTTCACATGCATTTATAAAACGCTGCAAAGTGGGTGTAAGTGGTGGTACAAAGCCACTGGCTTTTTTAGGTGTTTTGCTTCTATCAGTATTATCACCAAACATCATTTTTAACATGATATTTCTACAAAATAGCATAACATCCATGATAACTTCATTATACAGACAATTCTTGCTGGGTACAAAAGTTAATCCCTTATTCAGAACATACAATTCTTCCTCTGATAATACACAAGAAGATAGATTATACACAATACCGTCATAATTTTCAACAGTCACTGTAGGGTCTTCCTCTTTTTCCCCACTTCGCTGTCGTCGCTTCGCGATCTCTTCCAAGCCCCTTTCTTTTTGACTGGGGCTGGAAGTTGATCCAAAAAATGCTTTTGCCCTTGTAACACTTTTGGCCTCGCTCCTGTGCCCAAATCTTCGGTATCAGAAACAGTTATGGTGGTTTTAACTGTCTCAGTCCCTACAAAGTCAACTACAGCTCCCTGGCTGTGCTTAGATAGAGTCCCAAGAGAACACGAAATAATGCTGCCTGCATTGGCGACTGCTGCAGGCTCTTTAACATGTTCAACAAAATTAAGCTCTGTTGTGGCTCCTACATGCTCGCAAAAAGTCAATGTGGAATTGGATTTTTTCGTATCCACTACATGCGGCTCATTAACAGAATTGACTCGCCTTACGTCTAAGCATTCCTCAGTAGACCATTCGGTACGTTCACCAGCAGGAACGACACGTCTTACGTCTGGGCGTTCTTCTGTAGACCTTTCGGTACGTTCATGATGATCCCTGGATGGCCGCTGATGTTTAGGCCAAACAAAAATGTTGCCCCTTGAAAAGTCCTCATAATCTCTTTTCAATTTATTAATTTTGTCATGCCGCAATTTTTCTGCATTGTCCTGGGTCGATGTGCAAAATTGTTTTAGTCGCTGTATGCTTCCAGGGTCTATGAACTCTGTTTCTAGTCTGTGTAACAGAAATTCAGCTTCTTTCTTGAGACATTCAGTCTCCGGTGTAAAGAAGGATATCAAAAGTTCCATATATTTATAACTAGTATTGATATTCAGTGCCTGCCATTTTGCAAGTAGATCGGGATACCGGTCCCCTTGCGCCGGCATACACAATATTCTCATGCCTCTGGGTACGATCCCGTACTCAAGGCATGCTTCTAGATGGTAAATTTGCCATTGTAGGCGCTGAAGTTTGCTCATCTTATATGACAAATCTTTTAATAGGTCATCAAAGGTTTTATCAACTGGGGCTGGTACATCACTTACTTCTTGTCTATTCTTTGCCACGTTAAAACCAAGGTCCAACAATGGATTGGAGAAGGACATGAGTAATTTACCTCGCCATTCATTACTCACTTCTCTGGAAGTAGGAATAACAGTAGTAGAATTATTTAATTCTCCCATTAATTCAGAAGTCAAAGCAAAAGATATGGAGTTGCTTGATTCTCCCAATGGTCTTACAGCATGCATGGCGTTTTGGAAAAGCAAACGCAAATGAACAACACAAATACCTCACGCCTGCCAAAGTCCTGTGTCCTTAAGCAAAAGTCCAAAGTAGAAAACAAAAAGTAGCAGGACACTGCTGTGGACCAAGAATATTTAATAAAAGCTGCCTTTAAAACAATCCTTAAAATACAATGTAAGCGCTTTCGGGTTACACCCTTCATCAGACATCACACAACTAAACAAACTACAAATTTTAAATCATGCAGCATCCAATAAAATTCAGTGAAAAACCTGCCTAATATGCCCTAAGCAGATTGCCTCAAATCCCTATCCCTATACACTATCTCCTACAAATGGGTCTACTTTATTTAAATGAAAACGCATTACATCGAACACCACTCCATCGACACATATACACCGAACCGCAAAATAATCAAATGCACGAAACCGCAAAACTCAAAATACTGAATTGTCATACTTGGCCAACCCCACCACCCAAAACATACTACCCACCCACACAAAATAAATAAACCACAAACATACACCAACCAAAACCCTACTTCTAACCCTACACTAAACCCCACATACACCACTATATATGCACTATCCTTAACCCCTCCCTAACCCTAAGATCCGTAACTACCGCACACTTACCCTATGGAGCTATACCCAAACAAAATAAATAAACCACACACATGCACTAACCAAACCCCTACCTCAAACCCTACACTAAACGTTAAATACATTACCCATCTTACATTACCTATCTATGCACTTACCTTAACCCGCACCCTAATCCTAACCCTAATGTCCGTAACTATCGCACACTTACCTTATGGATCTGTAGTTCAGACGGGCCAACCAAAACACTTCGACATTTTGAATTTCTCGGTTTTGTGCGTTCGTTGGATTCGCGGTTCACTGATTACGTGCCGATGAACTCGCATTCGACATAACGCGGTTTAGATAGAATAAAGTAGACCCCTACAAACTATTGAGAGGTGATCTACGTCTGGTATACAAGACATTCCAGGAAACCACTCTGATTGGCCTCTTGCATATCTGCAAAACAAATAGCACTGGCAAACAGAGGAGGAGGGAATCAACCCTGTATTACAAGAAGCAACTCATTAAGAAGTTCAAACCTTAATCTTGTGTCTTAACTGCCAAACTATTAGTGAAATTGAATCTAGAGTTTCAAAATGTGTTATTAAATCAGCAAAATTATTATCATAACAAACATTAATAATCATACCTCTCAATCTGCAGACAAAAGATAGAAATATGTGACATTGTAGCATTGTTGTTTTTACATTTCAGCAATGTATGTATTATCTGTTTGCAAATAAAGCACATCTCCTTATGCAAAATATATAGGGAGTACAGGGCATGCTGTATAGAAACTCACACTTCCTCTCCCCCTCAACTAAACAGACCCTTGCCTCAACCTACTTACTACCCTCTCTGAAGTACGTGATCCCTTACTAACCAATCTATCTTCTCCAACTCTTCTAAACTGGAAACCTGCTACAATAAAATCTCTAAGTTTGCAACTTCATCCAAATACTCTACTCACCACTGTATACCTCTCCACCAGCTGCAGTGGCTAGAACTTCCCAATTACCTGGACAACCTCCAACTCTGTACAGCCCACAAGCTTATTTTCAAACCTAATACATGTTTAGTACTTGCTAACATCTTACCTTCATACACCCCTCACAGACCCCTAAGATCTGCCCACCAAAACCTAATCTCAGTGTATAAACCAAATTGTCCCACTGAGCAGCTACTTCTATCCTTTACCTTAGCCAAAAAATGGAACTCTCTCCCTCCATCTCTACGAATCTCTGAAAACTTTGAACACTTCAAAACCCAGCTCCATTCCTACCTTTCCCATAGTTGGAAGTGCAACTGCTCTCTACCTACCTAACTTCCTTAACTCATGATCACTTTTATCACATTCAAAATCCCATTTTTTTCCTTACTTACCAGGGATCTATCCCTTGATAACTACTTTCAGATCACTATCTGGCATTTCTAACCAATGAACAAATTCTACTATATACTACTGTTCTCAACTTACAAACATATAAATATGTATTATATATTGTATATATGTTGCAGTTTAACTGTTCTTAGTTTGCTATTTAATACTTACAAGTTGTTACTGCACCTTTTTGCTACTGTGTATTGTATTTTGTTAACTTTGAATTATCTAGCTTTTCTTTGTACCATGTAGTCTGAATTATGTAGTTTATATTTTGTACTATGGAGCTTTTCTCCCCGGGCCTCCACTGAAAACGGGCTCTTTGAACCCAGTGGACCTCCCCGGTCACCAAACTGGAAATAAATAAATAAAATAGTACAGACTCTGTTAACATTCAATCCAATATTTTACAGGCTCTTACAAATTCATAAAATTTCATTTTCCAGAAACCTTTCTCATTACTGAAATCAGGAATATCACATTAAACAGAAAATGAGTTATTGCAGCAGCTATCAATAAATATATGTTGGGATGGAACTTTTCACACTAGCCTTACTAAATACACTGTAGTCTCTGTGGATCAACTCTATAGATTGCTCACACAGTCTCTTCACTTGATTACCAAACCTTACCATACTAAATGGTACAGTGTACTTTACGCTACACTTACATAATTTTAAAATGTAACCTAGTTGTTTTTCTTTTTCCTCCACATAACATGCCTCGTGTGAGCATTTTCTCCCCGTGTCACCTGCCTTGATCATAGGGTTGCCACCTATCACTCTTAATAGGTTCATAAATATATACTAGGCTAATGACCACGGGGCCGTTTTAAGCCTACCTATACATCCCAAATGTATCCAACAAGTCTGGTGCCCTAGTTTAACATCATGATCTATGCATACCACATTGGGGGATATATTTCCATAAGAACAAGATACCTGATAAAGGTGAGATACAGGAAAATATAAGAAATGAAAAAAAAGGTCAAACTATAGCTTTGAACACTGAAATAAACAATCTGGACAAACAAATTAAGCGTAGTGTGAGACAATATCAAGAAAAATTTGAAGGCAATTTATATAAAGATATTGAGCATAATATGAAACCATTTTATAGGTACATAACATGTGGAAGGAGTAAAGATATACAAAATGATAAACTGTGTATAGATTCTACAATTTATTCTCAGACACAACAGATTATAGATATATTTACAAAATTGTATGCAAAAAACTTTTGCTCCACAAACGCAGTGATAAGCTGTCCTAGTGACTTTCAGGTAACCTCAGATACTGAAATCAAATTAGATTATACTGAAAAAATATATACAAACTGGATCCAAACAAAGCACAGGAGGAGACGGAATTAGTAATAATGACCCAAGAACACTTCAACAAGAACTTACAGTACCATTCTATCTATTATTTACTACGTCTTATAAATAAGGGGAGAAAAATTTGAGAAATGCACTTATTAAACCTATCTTTAAGGGAAAGGGGAGTAGGACAAACCTAGAGTCAAACAGACCCTTAAGTCTACTTTCGTGTTGTGGAAAAATAATAGAAAAGGTAATATTGAATAAGTTATTCTCAGAAATGGAAAGGTTGGGACTTGAAACCATATATCAACATGCATATGTTGAAAATACATCTATTACCACCTGTAACATGATGTTCTATATGATAACAGCTATGAATGAAAAATTGTGCTGTGGTGTAATTTATATAGATTTAACTTTAGCATTCGAAAGGGTCATACACAAAACACTGATCAATAAATTAGAACAACTAGGTACTGTTGTACTCTTGGTAAGATGGATAACTGCATGGCTTACAAATAGGACATGACAAGTATCATACAGCATTTGGACAGTTGAAATTCTTGGTTCCAGTCAGGGTGCTCCACTGGACTCCATCCTAGGCCCATACTTCTTTAGATTGTATCTTTCCGACATATCTTTTTCATCTGAGGTGTCCCACAGTCTGTATGCAGATGACTTGAAATTGGGTAAACTAATTACATGTATTACAGATAGGGCATCTCTGCAAAAGAACATGACGAAATTAACCATTTGTGAACAGGAGAATAATATGATGATAAATACATCAAAAACTAAGCATATGAGATTTGGGAGACATAAATTGAAAGGTGAATATTTAATCCAGCACACAGATTCATTTAAGGACCTGGGTTTGAGTTGTTTTAATCATATCAACCAATTGGTTAATGATAGTTATAGAACTATATGTTGTATAAAAAATGTATAAAATCTAGGAAATCATTGTTTATTAGTTACATTAGACCAAAACTTGAGAATGGAAAAACAATATGGAAGCCTTATAAGAAATCAAAATGAGTAAACTGGAAAGAGTACAGTGGAAATATAACAAGGGCATCCATGGATGTGAAAATTAAGTTATTATGAAAGACTAAAATATCTGAACTTATACAGTATTTCATATAGATATTTAAGACGAGATCTTATTAAGGTGTATAGAGTATTTAGAGACAGCTACCTCTGGGAATGTTTGGGGTTATCAAAAAGTAGTAGAGAATCATCAGACATCCTATGTAGAAGATTCTATAGGAATGAGAAGTGTACTAATTGGTTCTCTGAGAGAGCAGCGGATGCAGGGAACAGACTACCAAATCACATTAAAGCAAATACTAGCTTAGATATTGTTAAGAACAGCCTGGACACTTATTATGGGAACAGCTGTTTTGGTATTTTGGCAGGCTAGAAGGGCATTAATGACCGTGCTTAAAATATTTGTATGTATGTATGTATATATATGTATGTAGAGGTTATTTTAGGGGTATGTGTAAGCTAGAGCATGTATGGTCAAACATTTACAGTTTACCCCATCTACTAGTGCCACAGGTGATAGACCAGGATTGAATTTCTGATTTCCCATCCATTGGTCCAGGTGTGACTGAGCAAGTTAGTTAGCCAGAGGGAGCTCTTAGATCACCCTCTGAGAAGGGACAACTGTGTCTAATAGGCTTACTTCATCAACAAGTGAATAAAATAAAGAAAAATGTGTATAACTGCAGTTGTAAGGGAAAATACCTAGTCTACCATAAAGAGCATGCATCAAAGCTTTCAGCTATACTGCTAAAATAATGTAGTAAATTTATTAAATGGCACTTGTAAATAAATAAATGACATTTGTAAAAAACAAAAACAAAACTTGCTTTACACACATGGTAATACATTAGATAATCACAGGCTCATAGAAATTATAAGACAAGTAAGTCTAGAGACCATGTGTGTCTTCCTGAATACTACCCTCCACGTCAGGCCAGTGATGAATTTGGGGATGTCCATACAATTGTCAAGGTTAGTATGTTGAAGGATGTACTCTTTTACCTGTAAGGGCAATTTGCTCCAGAGATGGAGAAAGTTGTGGAACTGTTGGGTAATAGATCTGTACAACCATGTTTTATTTATATGTTTGTGAAGATTCATATCCATAATTTACATATTTAGTGTAGCAATTTGTCTTATGAAGGTACAATAGATGCAGTAGGGTAGATCAGTTTCTTTGATGGCACAGAAAGACAAACAAAGATCTCCATACAAGTAAAGGGAGAGGTCTTCCAGTCTCTCTTTGTAACTGAGATTCTTTAGATCAATTAATCTTTTTTGTTAGGAACATCTGAAACCTTTCTAACTACAAGCCATGTTTGGCTATATACCTGGCAAAAAGAATGACTGAGAAAGGAGATCATATTGCACTTGTTTCCATTTAACTTGAGCCTTTTCTTAGTACACCATTGGTTTATAAGGATTAGTTCTTGCTAAAGTGATTTTGCATCTGTGGGGAAAGGATCATTATACCCAGGTTACAATCATCTGCTGATTTGATCAAATGTAGATCTCAGTTTATTGTATGGAAAAATATATGCCAAAAAGGAGAGATCCCAGTACTGAGTCCTGTGATATTCTTCTAGTTATTTTCTAAAGTGATATTTGTCACCTTAATTGAGTGGGTTCTAGCTTTCAACCAGTTTGAAATCCCTCTTGCCACCTATAGGTCTACCTTTAGATTTTTTAAATTTGTTTACAATGAACAGCATGGAATATGCTGCTGAGCATGGTGTCAAAGGCTTTGGCCAATGCCAAACAGTTGTTGTTGTTGATACAGTTATATGAAGTTTTTAATATCACAACTTATGAAGACAGATACGATCCATGGCCTTACAAATTAGGTTAGTTAAGCCGATGAGTCTGTAATTCCTGGGATATGTGTTTGGGACCCCTTTGTGCAGGGCACTGTGGCAGCTGCTTTCCATACTTTAGGGACTTACTCTTTAGCTAGACATATGTTAAGTGTAGGAAGAGTTCAGCAAGTGAATGAAGCTTCTAGTTTTGAGAGAGTAAAGCCAGGGCCTGTTCCATGATGGTCTTAGGGGTTGTCTGGGGATTTGTGATTTGCAGAATTTCAGTGACTCTTCCTGGACTAAAGTTACAAAATCTGTCAGCAAGCATGTTCACTCATAGCTCTTAATGAATCTGTGGCAACGCTAATCAGAACTGAGGATAAATCCAGAAATAATCAGGGATACTTCTAAAATAGTTGTAACTTGAGATAGTGACATAATAAGAGATATGTGAATTAATATGCATTTTCTGAAGTAAAATAAGCCTATACCTTTAATTATTGTAATTATTTATTAAGTGTAATTCACTTCCTTTTTTCCAAAAGTCATCAGTTTTAGGAAGAATTAGGAGGGACTGAGCTAAAATTTGAGACAAAATAAGGAAAGTCCCTGAAAATTACTGACAGTTGAGGGTTATGTAGCTTTGTCTTTAGGGTCAGAGTGGGTAATGGCATTTTGGATTAATTCTACACAGTGTTAGGCATTATTTCTATTTCCAAATATAATTAAAGTGAGATTTATAGTTATTAACTTCTCATGCTAGACTTAGTTCACATTTAGTGTTGCTCTTTCTGATGGTAATTTTCAATTTCTTGTTAGTTTTTTGATGCAGTCTTTAGTGTGAGTAACTCTAGATTTGCCACAGGACTGTAACATTTCTTTCCCGTTATCATAGGATAAAAGAAAATGCAAGACAGTTGAGTCACAATTACACCTTGCCAATATCCACAGTCATGCTGTACTCTCTTTCTCAAGAAGTTCAAAAGAGATTTATGGGTACCCATCCAATCATTCATTTTTAATTTGAAAGATGGTATTTGTGTAACTTTGTACACCTTGCAAGTCAAGTTTGTTCCAGAGGTGGGGATAGATGCTGGGTAATAAATATCTCTCTGTTGTGTTTTGTTTACTTACTTGTGGAGATTTAAGTTCATAATTCTGGTACTAGTGGAGCTATTTTGTTTGTGAAGATACAGAAGGTTAAGGAGGACAGGATTCCTAATGGTACAAAATGCAAATAATAGATCACCATGCAAGGGCCTATAAGAAACCGAGTAAAGGAATAGTATGTCAAGCCTTCCCTGGTTGTGCAGGGACTTTAGACCCACAAATTAATTACTTATGGGGAATTTTTAGTTGCTCAGTTTGTTTTGAAAGCTACATCCTGAAGGAGACATTATATTCAATAATTGTATAATTAGGGCTGCATAAAGACGATGGTGATTTCTTTTCTTCCTGGATAATATGCCTTTATGTATTAATTCTGCTAAAGAGAAGAACTGTCTGTCTGACTACCATTGCTATATAATGCCCTTACCTTCAACAACCATCAACACAGGTTCTTAGACCCATGACTGCATTATCATTTTGGAGTGAGATATTGGCTATACTGTACATTGAGGGAAATATTGTTTACCAAATGAAGCCAAACTGATGTGGGTTTAGCCTGATAAGATTTCTGACATGGTTCATGTAATCAGGTATTTGTTGTTCCATGGTTTTATAAATCAGACTGTTCAGTATACAGCCTTTTCATAGTGGTGTAGCACTAAGGTGTTTTTTTTTTAATTTGTTGTTATATTTGATTATAGTGAGGCGATAGATATATGCAATTTTTATCTTAGGTTCATAGATTAGTACTAGACTAACTGCCTTTGAGGGACATTTTAAGCCTAGTCAATAATCCCATGTGAGAATCAAACCCTACCCCCTGTTTGCAAGGTAAACACCTCAATCATTATGTCAACCCCCCAATCTGGAAGTAGAGCTTAGATGTGAAAGTAGCAGCTGAAGCTACATGGGGAGCAGTGACATGCAAGTAAACTTAGGAAGTTAGCCATATAATGCAAACAAGCTTGTATGTCTGAAATCCTTAAATTAAAAATTGTTTGCCATGGTGGGGATAAGTGATTTTTTTCAAGGAAGTCACTAGTTTATGGTCCAGCTTTACTGAACATGGAGATATTATAGGCAGGGTACACTTGGGGGCAATGTTGATAAGAACCAGGCCCAGAATATTCTGTCTCCTGGTGAACTATTTGCTCTAAGGAATTACCATTTATTAGGTTCTGGGATTTTTGGGCATACTCAGTTTTAAAAATATAGTTATGCCATTTAAATGAAGGACAGTTGAAATCACCCAACATAATGGTATTGTTTGTTAGGAATAGTTCAGTGAGTAGATTTAAGAATTGCTCATGGTATTTTGGGGGGTGAACAGTGTCCTATAGTAGGCTATAAATTAATTTAACTTGATAAGTAAATTGGAGTTCAATACGTTCAGCAGTAGGATCATGAGGAATCTGCTTAGAGCTGGTATGATCACCGACACATATAGAAACACCTCTAGCCTGAAAGCAGTGCTTTTCCTACTTGAAACCTAGTCCAGTTGCAATACGGACATGGAAGTATTCAAGGTGTGGGAGAGCCTCAAGATTAGGCACTTTATTGTTAAAACTTCTTGTATTGAGAAAAGTAAGCTTGATTTGGTCAGAGTTAGGATTTTCAGTGCAAATATTTGCCATTTGGAAAGTCCAGTATTAGGGCCTAGCTGAAAAAAAAGGCATGATAAGGGTAGCAATGGCTTTGGCCAGTAAGCAGAAGCCATGGAATAAGACATGCAATCATCCTTTGCCAAAAAAGTTGGCCCGTCTTTCATATCATCCTAGGCCAAAATGTACTGACCCCCCCCCCCCCAAATTACACCAACTACTTAGCCAGATGTTGCAATCAATTATCATATGTTTGCATTTGGGGATCATTCTGAGAAAAGGCAGGATTCTGTTCAGGGCCAGAGCTTTTCCTACATCTAATACATACATGGTGAGATTCAATATGTTTCTCTGCATGTTCCTCAGGGACAGCCACTGCAAGTTGTTCACAACTATATAGGCAATCACTAAGTAACATTCATATTCACACAGAGTGTTGGAGATAGAGGCAAGTAACTGTCATCCTGCCATGGCCAGCCCTGTGAACATGGTGGCTGTGCACTTAACAAATGGAGTCACAAATGACTTTAGCATTTCTACCGGTAGTTCCTGAGTTAGTGGCAAGAGAAGGCTTACAGTCTCCAGACTTTGACTCCTTACTGTGTAAGAGAGTGGTGATGGTGTTTTTAATGTATAGTACTATTAGGCTTCTGAAGTGACTTTCTGAAAGTTTTACCCCTGACTTGGAGTTAAAGACCTTCTACATATTGTCTTTCTTATAAGGTAAATCTTAAGTGCTTTTTTTCATTTTGTACTACAGATTTTCTTCCTTACGTGCATTCCAATTGTTTATTCCCTCACCAAGTTTTTATTACTGCTTTCTCCATATCCTGTCATGCTTTATCAGATTAAGCCAGTTTTGTATTAGTGTGTACTGGATATTGTTTGCTCACTTTAACAGAATTGTTCTAACACAAAGGACTAAGACTATGAACTGTTAATGATCTGCTTCCTGTAGTCCAGGGTTTGATTTTCTCAGCCTCTAGTTACCTACTGTGTGATTCTGAGAAAGTCAGTCAAGCAGACAGTACTCTAGGACAAACAGGAAAATGGACTAGACTCCTCAAGGGTCTCCTGGACCACATGCCTAGTAACTACCCGTGAACATGCTTTGAATTTCTAAATATTTATTGGGTTTAGAGAATTCCTCTTAGTATGTTTGATTACTGTCAGGCTGCTGCTTATTATTATTTTTAGCCTTTGTATGTTTCTTCTATTTTAAATTACTTTGCTTGTGTGTGGGCCAAGGCTGGAAAAAAAAATTTGGGGCAAGGGGCAGGTGCAACAGGTGCAGTTCATGTATCAGGTTATCAAATGAAAAAAAGTAATATGCAGTGGTGCATCTCTATCTCTCTCTCTCTCTCTCTCTCTCACACACACACACACACACACACACACACACACACACACACACACACACACACACACACACAAGCACATGCTTACATGAAGTTCCTTTCTTTAGTTATGTTTTCACTGAGTTTGGTGGTACTTCTTCCTGTTGAAAAGTTTGAAATTTAACAATAAAATTAAATTAGATTTCTGGCTGGCCTGTCTGACAAACCATTGTGTAATATAGCGGATTATGATTTGACTGATTGTACTTACTATGGAATGCAGAATTGCAGTAGAAGAGTTATGTCACTGTGCTTCTTGCTGGAGGGAGTAGAATCACTGCTATGGTAAGACAGAAGTGTATAACTGAGGGGTAAATCTTTAACTATGCTTACTTCAATGTCTTTCATGTTGTGATTTATTTATTCATTTCTTTCTTTCTTTCTTTCTTTCTTTCTTTCTTTCTTTCTTTCTTTATTTTGACATTTGTTAACTGGGTATATCTGACTGAACATGAGCCCTTTTTCAGAGGAGGCCTGGGGAGAAAAGCTCCATACAGTACAGGTTATAGATACATGGAGTAGTTGTATATAAAAAAGTAGCAAATGTAAACGTATAACAAAATAGATAGCAACAAAGCAGCAAATGTAAACATATAAGTCAAATCTTCCTTCACAGTCTCTTCACCAAACAACACAACTATTCAGGTTGAGTCTCACACTAAACTTCTCGAGGTACTTATAGATGGCGAACTAAAATTTGACACCCACATCAATAAATGCATCCAAAGGACGCATCAGAAACTAGAATTGCTCTACAGAAATAAAACATTCCTTACACAAGAATTGAAATTATCCCTTGCTCAAGCCTACCTTCTACCTACCCTACTATATGCCGTCCCTGTCTTTACTAATCTCCAAAAAAATATGTTAACCAAACTCGAACTTACATATAACAAAATAGGCAGATTTGCCACTAACGTCCCCTATCGCTCTTACCACTGCCTCTCCTTAAAAAAACTCCACTGGCTAGAATTCCATAATCAACTCCTTCTGTCTCAACTTCACCTGACACATACCATCTTACAACAGCCCCTAGCCTATCCTTCACTAGCAACTATCATCTCCCCTTATGTCCCTAACCAGGAGCTTCGTAGCTGTGACCAACACCTCCTCTAAATTTCCAAACCTAATAAATCCATAGGAAAACGTCTCTATACTCACACAGTCTCAGCTTCCTGGAACAAACTCCCTCTCTATATCAGATCATTACAAAACTCTCCCAATTTCAAACTTGCCCTAAAGGAATACCTACTCATCTCCTGGACCTGTCCCTGTAAAGACCCTACTTGTATCAATTCCTCCCCCACTTTATTCTCCCTCTCATCCACTGTCGATGTTTTCTTACATCTTATACTCTCCTGCTTGTTTGTTTTACTTCTGTTTTTAGTAACTAGCACCTTTTTTAATCCTAATTCCTGTATTAAATAAATCTCACATATCTTACGCCCATGTCTCTGTCCATTCCCTACTATTCTCCTTACTAGACTCCCCACTATACCTTATATTTCCCTACTTCCCAACTTCTCTCCCTCCTTTCCACATACATGTCCTTCCTTCCCTCTTGTCTAATTTATTTATTTATTTTATTTTACATTTGTTGACCAGGCTAGTCTAACTGGACAAATATCTGTTTTCAGTAGAGGCCCGGGGAGAAAAGCTCCAATTACATGAAGTAAACAAAATCATTAACATTAAAAATATAATCTGTTACTGTACATCATTTCAATTCATGTATTTTCAAATTCTCCTTATATGTTTGCTTAAATTTGTATTTCATTGTAACAAATTTAATTTTGCATTTGGAACATTTCTCCTCGGGTCTCTGCTGAAAAAGGGCATCTGCCCAGCCAGATTAACCAGTTAACAAATGGCAAATTAATAAATAAATAAAATAGACAGCAACAAATACATTCAAAAATCGAGCTACATTAGAGGTTATTGATGCAAACTGCTATTGTAAAATACATTTCAAATTGGGGAGATCAGCAGACAGTGGGACAGAGATTACAGACAACCTTAGTATTTGCTGTAGTAGATAGTAGGGCAGGGGAACAAGCTCAGGAATTAGTAGTTTAGAGAAAGTGTTCAACCAGGTAAAGTAGACTAGAGCAATAGCTAGACAGGTCAGGGACTACATGGGTAAGTGTAGTGAAGGTTAAGAGAGTTAGGGCAGGCTTAGGCAAGGGCAAATCCAGGAGTTCAGTAGGCTTTCTTTTACAGCTTTTTTGAATTTGTGAGTATTGGATATAGTTCTGATGTCCAGCGGTAGTTGAAACTAAGTGGTGTAGTAATGTTTTTCTTGCAAAGCATTTCTTTATGTTTTCTGAATATGGTCCCTAGATTATCATATCTTTGTTGGGTATAATTCCCATTAACTGCAAATGTTATGAGCAAATTCTGTTAAATGAATGACCATAATACCGATAGTTATTAGAGATAAGGAACCAAACATTCAAAGTTGGCCTCTCAGGTCAAGCCCTACTGAAATATAATACTTTGGTTATAAGATTCTTTATGTGTGTTTGTTTATTGTGATATTTTATTATGAGCAAATTCTGTTAAATGAATGACCATAATACTGATAGTTATCAGAGATAAGGAAACAAACCTGCAAAGTTGGCCTCTCAGGTCAAACTCTAATGAAATGTAACACTATGGTTATAGGATTCTTTCTGTGTGTTTGTTTATTGTGATATTTACAGAAATATAAAAATTATGCTTCTTTGTATAACTAATGATATAAATAATATTCAGTGTCTCTCAAGCTGTACAGCTTACAGTACATGTATCAGTAACACTTTTTTCAGCATTTTGTATGTCGCTTGGTTTCAAAATGTTTAATGTACAGATGGAAATATTGCATATTTTCATAATTAGCAGTAAATAACCAATGTTGCCTCTATTGTGGGGTGTTGTATATGGAGAATAACAGTGTGTTTTGTATCCTACCATATTTCAATATGTACTGCTCAATAACAGGTGGCTCACTTAGTTATAAACATAGGAACAAGTCATAAGCAGTAATTAATATTTCCACTACAGCACATCCTGCATTAATGAACCTAAAACCATTTTGCTTCTTACACCTTACCCTTTCATATATGCAGCCTGTTTTTAATTAATAAGGTAGTTAGTTAAGGAAGTTAACCACAAAAATTGTAATGCTGAACAAAAAGGCAAAAGGGATTTCAACAGTGCACTGTAAATATCAGTGAGATAATGCAACTCCAATTATTTATTTATTTATTTAATTATTTATCTCTGTTTACCAGGAAAGTCCAACTGGGCAGTACCCATTTTCAGTGGAGGCCCGCGGAGAAAAGCTCCATTTGTTTATATTGCATTATACTTAATTCCAGTTAAACACAGAATAGTTAATTTCTGTTTAACATTTATACACATACAGTAGCTATGCATACACTATTTACAGTTATACATTTTAAGATTTTACAGAGGTAGAAGTTACTAAAGAGAAAGCCCACATGCAGCTTAGTGGATTGCACAGGCAGCAGTTATACAAAGAAATTGTTTTGTCCTTCCAGTGAGAGTTTGAAAGTATTCTGTTTAAGGACACTATTTGGAAAGTATCATACAGCGAGCACAAAGTCTTAACCTGGTGATGATCATGTGCAGGGCCAGGACTGGTTAAGATATTGTTTACACAGTGGTTTAAAACTATTCAGTTTGTCAGAGAGTTCTATTTTGTGGGAGTACTGTTCCAGAATTTTGCAATGTATTGGGAGCACAGTGAGTCTCCTGCAACATTATTTGATTATTAAATGATTACCAGCCAATTGCACTGACCTCAGTAGTGATGAAGTGTTTCAAAAAAACAGTCAAGCATCATATAACATCCTGCCTACCTGCTACATTTGATCCTTTACAATTCGCATACAGACCAAATTGTTCTACTGCAGATGCCATAGCCTTAACACTCCATCACATCTTGGACTACCTGGAAAATAAAGACTGTTACGTACGCATGCTGTTCATAGACTTCAGCTCTGCCTTCAGTACGGTAATTCCACAACAGATGGTGTCTAAGCTGAGTAATCTAGGCATAGAAAACAAAATATGCAACTGGATCCCGGACTTCCTGACTGAAAGGCCACAAATGGTTTGAGCAGGAAAACATCACTCAAACAGCATCACCCTAAACACTGGAGTCTCACAACCCTGCACTCAGTCCACTTCTTTTCACAGTTCTAACACATGACTGCACAGCTACGCATCAGTCAAATAGAATCATCAGATTTGCAGATGGCACCACAGTAATCGGCCTTATCAAGAAGGAAGACAAGGGACCCCACAAGGAGGAGGTGAACCAACTCATTCATTAGTGCAATGAAAACAGCCTAGCACTAAATGTTGGGAAAACCAAGGAAATCGTCATCAATTTTAGGATGGAGAATAAGCCACACAGACTAGCATTATCAGTGGTGCAGCAGTAGAGACAGTAAATACCAAATTTCTAGGGGTACATATTTCGCAAGACCTAAGTTGGGCCACAAACACTTCCTAGCTTATAAAGACAGCCCAACGACATCTCCACTTCCTTAGGAGACTTCATAGAGCTAACCTTCCCCCACAGGTCCTACTTACTTTCTCCCGAGCCATGAATGAGGGAGTAATGACAAACAGCATCATTGTCTGGTATGGAAATTGCTCTCAAGCTGATCAGAAGAAACTGAATAAGATTATTAAACAGGCTATAAAAATCATTGGCTCCAACCTTCAATCCCTACAGGACATATAATCAAACAGATGCTGTGGTAGAGTCCAAAAACTATTGTGGGATATACACCATCCGGCTTATGGACTGTTCAAACTCCTGCCAACAAGGAAAGACTACAGAAGCATTAGATGCAGGACATCCAGATTTCATAACAGCTTCTTCCCATATGCTATCACACTGCTTAACAACAACCACATAGCTTAACCAGCTAAATGGGTAAGACATTATTTATGTGCAATATGTCATTGTTATTTACATGACTCTACATAGCTCACTTTATACATCTCCATCTGTACTATGAAAACTGTAAAGTGTAAGTTTATGGCATATATTGGTGGTGGGTAAGTTTTTTACATGTGTGTCTCTTTATTTATTCATAGTACTGTTTGTTATATATCCTTATATTTCTACTGAGTCTGTTCCTGTTGTTGTTGTATTTGTTTTGTTTCTTCTGTAAAAAGCTTTATTTTTTTTACTTTATTTATTTTTAGTATCTTTTTGATTTCTATTTTTTTAGTATTTTAAAATGATTTAATCTATCTTCCTTCTGTAATCTGTCATTCTTATGGTATGAGCCTGAGTATCAAAATTCCATGCAGTGATATGCACATTTTCCTCTGTGTTGATCTATATAACAATAAAGTTTACTTTGATCTATTATTAGAACAGAGGTCCCTTGCTGGACAGTAGGACAGTAATATGTTTTTAGTGCTGGGCCTTCTTCTGGATGATGAATGAGTTTGTGTGCTGTAGTTAGTTGTGAGTATTTTAAGTAGTTGTAGAGTTCAAACCAGTTTAATTGGGTTACGTTATGGCAATGGTGGGTCCTATGAGGGAAACTGATTGCAAGTTTAGCTATGTAATTGTAGCAGGAGGTGTATTTCTTTCTTTGAGTATTGTTTAAATTTGTTAGGATAGGAGCGGTGCGTAAGAAAATTGACAGTAAGAAGGTGGTGGCTAGAGTTTTTCTTGCAGAATCTGTAAGTAATCCATTGATGCTATAAAGGAAGCCTAGTTTCTAGTGTGTAGATTTAATTGTGTGCAGTATATGCTGGTTATATTTGAGACTTTCATCTATTATAATGCCTAGAAGTTTACTGAGTTACAGTTTTAATGATAGTATTATTTATTGACTTTGTAGTGAAAGATTCCTTTTGATTTTAACAACTTTTTTGGTAAAAAGCACTAACTTAGTTTTCTTGGGGGTAAGTAGGAGGTTTGATTCTTTGATTCAGATTTCTACAAAGGAGAAAGATCTTTGGGTAATGTTTTGGAGCTTATTTATTGTACAGGCTGCACATATTAATGTTGAGTCATCTGCATATTGAATTAAATTAGCATGGTGAGTGGAGGTGTGAAAGCATTAATAAATATATCAAATAGGAGAGGACCCAGAAGTGAACCCTCAGGGACAACTATAGTGTAGATCATAGTATAAAGTGTGTGCTTTATCTTTAAGAAGCATGCGAGGCTGTACGTGCATGTATATAACCCACACGGGTGCAACCCCCTAGTGTCATTTTCAAGGAGCAACCATAGAGTGAGCATGCATGTTCATAGTTACCAATTGTATATAAGTTACATAAGTTACAGTCAATAGTTAACAATAGTAATGTGTTTGTATGAAATAAAGCTGCTTGAACAGAAACCACGAAGACTCTTTATTCTTCTCCCAGACACAAAAGCGACATGGTGTCAGAACCGGGATGGAAGAGAGAAGAATGTTTAGAGCCATGAGGTGCAAAGACAACAGAGAGGGTAAAGCCGAGACAAAAGTATGCAAACATAGCCAGAACAAATCAAAGGTAATGAGAAATAACACAAACTATTTATTCAATGCAAAGACAATAAAGGGGCATTACAAGAGCATAAACCACATTATTAGGCAAGTGGAAAGTATGAAAAGTTTAACTAATAAAAATATTTAAGATAAAAGTGTTCATGAAATGATTAACTGTAAAGCAAAATGAGTAAGTTTAAAGCAAAACGAGTGTGTTCAAGGCAAAGTTGGGCATGTTTAGAGTTAAACGAGCATAGGAAAAGTGTATTGGGTTTAAGAAAAAAAGGGACTTAAGCAAGCAAAACGAACATAATAAGAAAGAAAAAAGGGCACATTAAGCAAAAATAAAGCAAGGCGACTGTATATGTTTTGGCAAAGTGCTGTATTTGTGCATAACTACAACTTTGTATTATATCAAGGGTATAACTAGAGTTATTCACAGTATCTCAAAGTGTGTAAAAGTGCTTACAGTGTGTGATTATTACTGTGCATGTATTTTGAAGAGTTTATTGTGTGCAAAGTCCAACTATTTCATATGATACATTCAAACTATAGCTATTTTGAAAAGTTTCTTTGGCGGAGTGTGTCTATTCGCAAAGTACCACCATTACAGAGTACTTCTTGTACTATAGACAGTTGCCTAGCAAGGTACCACTATTTTGGGGACATTTCAGTGTGCTGTATGCAGTTATTTGCAAAGTGCAATTACTTCAAAAAGTTATTGAGTTTAGGGCAACAGATTTTCGATTTATTTGCATTGTGTAGTTGCTTGGCATGTTTCTTACACTGATAAGAGGTGTTTTCTTACAAAAGACGACATTACAAGAGTATTACAGTGCTTGTGAGTTATTCAGTTGCATCGTAAAGTTTTCAAATGTTTCTTAAAATAATTGTAAATGACTTTAGCCCAGGAAGATAAATGACTTTAGCATTTTCGGCCTCACCATAACATTATAAAAAATACCAAAATGCCCGAGAAGTTATTTCACAAAGTCCAGTTATTCGGAAGTATTGCAAGTTTGTTTACTTGCATAATTCCGAAAAGCCCAACAAAGGTATAAATTCAGTGTACAAAGGCATTGAACAGTTGCTGGCAGTAGTTTTAGCAGATGTGCATGTGTATATGTTTACACTTATTTGCAAAACCCCTCACTGGTATGTGTTAATATGTCAGACGGATTTCAAAAACCCCTACCACTTGTATTTGATCAGAATCTTGCAGAGAACTGGAGAATATTTGAGCAAGAGTACAATATTTTTATACAAGCAGCTTATGCAGATAGAGAAGCATGCACAAGGGCATTCATTTTGCTAAACCTTGCAGGGTCAGAGGCCATAGAAAAAGAGAATTCATTTCTGTATGCACCAACAGTATATGAAGGAGAAGGTGCAGACCACCATATTGTTGTACAAGCTGAATCAAGGGAAGACCCCGAGTGTTTGAAGTGCAAGTTCAGAGAAATGCATAACCCCCAGACGAATATTACATTAGAGAGGCATTTGTTTTACACAAGAGATTGGAAACCAGGGGAAACATTAGCAACAGAGCTAAAACGTGTCGGTTTGGTGATTTAAAAGATGAGTTGATAAAGGACAGGCTTGTATGTGGTATTAACAGTGCTATTGTGAGAAAGATTTTACTTCATGACAGTGATTTAATGTTGAGCAAAACCATAGAGAGTTGACAAATCCGTGAGGTGACAGAAAAACACACAAATATGCTTTGCGAGTGTCAAAAGCATGGTTTCAGTTGGCTCCAGAGCACATGTAGATAGTATGCAACACGTGGCAAACAAGAGTAGACCTAAGCACATGGCAGCTACAGGGTTTCCAAAGAAACCACAAGGTTTTCTAGACAGTTCCAAGAAAGGTGCAAGGTCCAGTTCCAGCTAAACCCAAATCTAGCTTTATTGTTAACTGTTGCAATTGTGGTATGAACCATGAGTTTAAAAGAGGGAGTGCTTAGCATTTGGTCAGCAATGTCACAAGTGTAAAAAATGGAACCATTTCCCAAAATTTTGCAAATCAAATAAGCCTCACACAGTTGTAAAAAAAGCTCACACAAAAAAGCAAGTTGATCAAGTAGAGCCCAACCAGTCAGCTTTCTATGTAGATGGTGTATCAGTGTTTGGTGAAAGAGTTGATGCAGTAAACTAATTAACAAGAAGTGAAGTGTGTTGTACTGTCTGGATTAATGGAAGATCCACAAAGCTCAAAGTAGACACTGGTTCAAAGTGCAATGTTATAGCAGCAGACACATTTGCTAGAGTGATAACTAATGAACTCAATGTAACCAGCAGTGTGAGCCTTGTTGCTTATGGAGGTGAAGAAATTCAAACCGAAGGTTCAGTGATACTTTCATGTTATTTGGCTGGAACTGTTACAATTTGTTATTCTATGTAACCCGACAGCCAGTGCAGTCTTTATTAGGTCTCAAAGATAGTTTAAGGATGAATCTGCTTTTTTTGCTAGAGAAGTTCATCACATAAGTACATTTCAAAGTACTAATTTTTCAGAAACCATTTTCTCAGAGTATGCTGATGTTTTTGATGACAAATTAGTCAAACTTCCGGTTATGTATTCCATGAAGTTAGACTCAAAGGTCACTCCAGTAGTCAGACCAGCAAGAAGAGTTCCAATAGCTATGCAAGATAAAGTTAAGGCTCAGTTGGATAAAATGGTGCAGCAATGTGTGATTTGTTCAGTCACAGAACCAACTGAATGGGTGCTGTCCAAGGTAGCCGCTCACAGAAAAAGGCTCAGACAAAATCAGAATATGCATTGACCCAAGAGATTTGAACAAAGCATTAAAAAGCCTGTATCATCCAATGCGTTCAGTCGAAGAGGTTGCAGCTCTAATACAGAATACCACTTCTGTTTTAGATGCAAAGAGTTCATTCTAGCAAGTGATGCTGGATCACAAATCCTAATTTCTAACTACTTTTGGTACTCCATTTGGCAGATACAGATTCGTAAGGAAACCATTTGGAATAAATTCTGCAAGTGAAGTCTTCCAGCATGCAATGGAATAAATGTTTTGAGTTATTCCTGTGCCATAATAGCAAACAATATATTGGTTGGAAGCAATAGTGAAGCAGAGCATGACAGAAAACCTCAAGAAAGTTCTAGGCAGAGCACGTGAAGTAAATTTGAAGCTTAATCCTCTAAAGTGCAAATTCAAACTTCCAGAAGTTACATACATAGGTCATTTGTTCACAAGTACAGGTTTGAGACCAGACCTGACCAAACAAGCACCTATTCTTGAAATGTCAGCACCAGATAATGTGCAAGCTTTACAGCATTTTCTGGGCATGGTCAACTATTTAGGCAAATTTATACCAGATTTCAGTGTGATGACAGCAACTTTAAGAGAGCTCTCATGCAAAAATGTTGCATGGTCATAATTGGAACAGCACCAGAAGGCATTTGAAGACATTAAGCAGAAAATTGCCACCCCACCTACATTAACACACTATGATGTGAACAAACCAGTTATTCTTTCCTGTGATGCTTCAAAATTTGGTCTAGGCACAGTTATACTTCAAGAGGCCAGACCAGTGGCCTATACATCTAGAACACTAACCCAAACTGAGATGCAGTATGCTCAAATTGAGAAGGAACTTCTGGCAATAGTATTTGCATGCTCCAAGTTTCATGATTATATTTATGGTTGAGCTATTCAAACTGATTATCAACCTGTAGTTACTATTCTAAAGAAGCCTATGCATTCCGCTCGAGTGAGATTGCAAAGAATGATGCTCAAATTGCAAAAGCACAATTTCAAAATGGTCTACACTAAAGGCAAATTGCTCTATCTGGCTTATACTTTATCCAGATCTCCCAGCATTACAATAGAACAGCTTAACGTAGAAACTTTTGACTTTGATGTGATGTCAGTGCATAATTTTTCCACCACTAGACTTGATGAGTTAAGAGATCATACTCAGACTGATCCAATTTTGCAGAAGCTAGAGCACTATATTAATGTCGGAGGGCCATCAAAGCAATCTAGTGTACCACCTGAAGTGCAAACATATTTTCCTTACAGAGATGAATTGTTGATGGAAGATGGCATTATTTTCAAAGCTCCTAAAATTGTTGTTCCCGCTTCCTTACAACAAGAATATATCTACATTTTGCATCGTGGTCACCCAGGGTCCACATCCACTAAGAGAAGAGCAAGAGAATTAGTATTTTGGTCTTTATTACTGAAACACATTGGTAGAGTTCTTTCTTCTTGTTCAGTATGCAATAGTACCAGATTGCATTTACAAAGACCACTTCAGCTAAGTCCATTTCCTGAACTACCTTGGTCTACTGTAGCAACTGATATCTTTGACTGGAACAATCAACACTATTTAGTTCTGATAGACTCTTATTCAAATTGGTTTGAGATTGATCTCCTACCTAACCTATCCTCAAGTGCTGTTATTACTAAGTCGAAATGTCATTTCTCAGTTCATGGTAGTCCACACAAACTTTTTTCTGACAATGGTACTCAATTTAGTTGCCAGTTGTTTCAGAAATTTGGAAAAGAATGGGACTTTGCACATGTCATTAGTAGCCCTGAATATTCTCAGGCCAATGGTCTAGCTGAAGGAGCAGTGCAGAATGAAAAGCAATTGTTTGATAGGTCAAAGCATGACAATACCAATGTACTCTTGAATTTGCTTATTCTCAGAAACATACCCTGTGATGATATTCTTGACTCACTTGCTCAAAGACTACTTTCCAGGCAAACTAGAACAACGCTACCTATTTCTTCAATTTTGTTGCAGCCTAAATCTATGAACACTAAAGCTATCGAGGCTTAGTTGTTTAAAAAGTGCAATATCCAAAAATCTAGTTATGACCAATTGAGCAGATTACTTCATTCGTTGAAGGAAGGAGAGATGGTACGAATCCAGACAACAAAAGGTTTTGATCGAATAGGAAAGATTACAGGCATCTGTGCCAAACTGAGATTTTATTTGGTAAATTCCGAAGGGATGGAGTCTAGGAGCAATTGCAAACATCTTCTTCCTGTACCAGAATCATCATCAACATCATTGCAATCACAACATTGTTTCTGTGATGTGGACTCTAAACCGAAGAGTGAGACAGACATTGTTTCCAAACCAGAATGTGTTAAAAATTCTGACTCCATTCCAGAAAGTAATTCGAACATTCCACAGGTCAACCATTTTACAGAAACTGTTCGGGTTGCTAAATCTAATACCCAGTTTTATGTCACAAGATATGGACGAGTGTCTAAACCAAGTGTGAAATACACAGCAACGTGGACTTGATTGTACATACCTATATATTTAATATTGTAAAATGCATGACTATGGGTAACCTGTGATTTCTGCATGCCAAACAGTCTCATGGCAATTGCGTGGTCTATTCTCAAAGAGGGAGGATGTAGATCACAGTATAAAGTGTGTGATTTATCTTTAAAAGCATGCAAGGCTGTATGTGCACATATATAACCCGCACACGTGCAAACCCCTAGGGCCATTTTGAAGGAGCAGCCCGGGAGTGAGCAAGCATGATCATGGTTACTAATTGTATATAAGTTACTTAAGTTGCAGTCAATAGTTAACAATAGTAATGTGTTTGTATGAAATAAAGCTGCTTGAACAGAACCCACGAAGACTCTTTATTTGTGTCCCAGACACAAAAGCGACATATAGTAACTAGTTAAAAGGATGAAAAGGTTTGTTGCAATTTAATGGCTTGTTGCCTTCCAGATAGGTAACCAAGTAACCATGACAAGAAGTTTTGTGAAAGTCCTAGTGAGGAGAGGTGAATGAGTAGTTGCTGGTGTGAGACAGTATCAAATGCCTTTGACAAGTCTAAGAACATGGCGGACACAAGCAGACCATCGTTTCTATGTTGGTTTATTACATTGGTAAAATGTATTAAACCAGTAGTGATGCTGTACTGGGGCCTAAAGCCATGTTGGGTTTCTGAGAGCAGGTTAGTTGAGGTTAGGTATTCCATCAGCTATATATGAATGCATTTCTCTAATATTCTGGAGAAGGGGAGAGAATCATTATCAGTCTGTAGTTATCAAGCTCAGAAGATGCGTCACCTTATGTAGGGGTATGAAGCAGGATATTTTCCACAGTGATGGGACGTATCTTTCTGCTATGGACTCATTAATTAGTATGGACACAGGGAAGGCTATGACTTTTGTGGCCATTTTTTGGTAGTTTGATGTTAGATGGTCTAAAGCAAGTAGTTTTTGGTTTAAGGAGTTACTTCATTATAAGTGAGGTGGGTACTGGACTAAAACTACTGACCTCTGGGTGGTTTTAGTTGGACAGAGGAAGAGAGAGGGGGGCAGATGTACTATTGTTTAAGACATATAGTAATGATTGCATAAAGCAGGAATTAAACTGTGTGGGGATAGTCTGTTGTATTGTCTGTTTTTGGAGAGGGAGTGGTGGTATTACCAAGGTAGATTATTTAGTGATAACCAAAATTGTTTTGGGTTGTTTTTGAAGTTTATCGTACAGGTTGGTATAGTATGTTTGCTTGTCCTGTTTGACATGGAGTTTGTAAAATGTCTAAATTGTTGGAAGGCATTAGTTCTTTTATACCAATTTTTCCAAGCTTTATCCCTTTTTAGCATTTGCCATTGACTCTATGCAAAGCTCATATTACATATATGCTTGTGTTGCAGTAGCAGATCATTAATAAAGACTAAAATTAAATTGCCATTGTGTTATTTATTTTATTTATTTATGTTTGTTTACCAGGAAAGTCTGACTGGGTAATACCCATTTCAGTAGGGACCCGGGTAGAAAAGCTCCATTTGTTTACATTGCATTATACCAAATTCCAGTTAAACACAGAATATTCACATTTCTATTTGCATTTATACATACACAGTAGTTACATTTATACATTCTAAAATTTCACAGAAGTAGAAGTTACTAAAGAAAAAGCACAGGTGCAGCTTACTGGATTGTAAAGGCAGCAGCTTTGTTATGCTGTCTTAACCCACCGGCCGTTTCGTACAGGAATGGGCATGGCTAGACTGATTTACATGCCAAATGACTGTGATGTAGCATGCAAATGATGCATGGCTGACATGTCATGCAGATTTGCCTGTGATAGCATGAATATTTATTGTGTGCTCTTAGTTTACCCCCTTTCTCGATGTAGTGTGATCTCGGAGTTGGTGTATTTAAGTAGCGGAGGTATGGGGGATGCCCCTGCAAAAGCAAAGGGAAAAGGTGGAAAAGGGTGTCCCTGTCTAGTCTTATCAGCTGTTGCACATAATTTGTTTTGGATTTTTGGTAGTTACATTCATTTCCATACACGTGCATTATTTTATAATTTAAGCTTTTTTAAGTATGTCAATAAGCATTACTTGCTGTTCAATCTTTAACAAACTGTAGTTTAGTGTTTAGTTTGGAGTTGCTGTAATTCCTGTTGTAATGAAGTATGAGCAGTTTCCCTTACAACTCATTTTGGAAAGCAATAGAGTTCTCAGTTGTTGCAGTGGCATGGGAAGTTGCACTGTGAATTACATTGTGCTGTTTTTCTACGTTTATGTTGATCTGTTGGAATTGGGTGCCTAGGGATAATACTTTGTTAATTTGGTTCTTCTATATTCTTATAAGGTTGAAAACGAGTGGTGACAAACTCTTGACTTATACACATACCTCTTAACCAGTCAGGGACAGATCTAGAAATAATAAGAGACAATCAGATACACTTTTATCATTTTAACTTTTAACAGTACTATTAACATGAGACACTGACAGAAAAAGATGCTATGATTTAGTATGCGTTTTCTGAAGTAAAAGAAGTCTATAACTCTATTGTCATTATTTATTATGTGCAAGTCATGGTCTTTTGTGCAAAAGTCACCAATTTTAGGAGGGATTAAGGGGGATAGAGTTAAAAATTTGAGCCAAAATCGGGGACAGTTCACAGGTATGCTTCTGCAGCAGGGGAAAGTTTTGACTCAGTTTTAGCCTCCACTGGCTACTTGGGGAGGGGACTCTGAGCAATCCAAACAGTCGGATATGGCATAATGGGAAAAACTGAGCTATACTGGTTTCCTGACTGGACCACATATTTATTACCTACAACCCTGTTTCCATAACATATCATACCTTGTCAAACTTCCAATCATATCTCTCAACTGTACATATTTTCATAGAATGTCCAGATTTTTGGCTTATATTTTTAGTCTGTTCCTCATAAAATTTCTGGTGTTCTGACAAATCACTGAGATGATCTGAGGATTGAAGTCACTAAATAATGACATATATTTGAGTTTCAGACTACAAATTCTTCAGAAAACATATGTTAAAACAAACCCTGTTACTCTAGCAAATTTCTAAGTTTTAACAGCACTGTTTAAAATATGTTCCTATTTTTGGGTCTTTCTCCTCCCATTTTGTTGGGCTTTGTCCAGATTTCTTGCACCAAGAGGTTGAGAGGTATGCTTCCAATACAGTACTTATGCATGTTGACAATCCCAGATGAATATTCATGCAGACAACTAAAACATCAAAATAGAAGAACACAAAAGGCCAAGCACCAGAAACCTCTGCAGCTATAAAAAACGAAAAATAGGATACACACAAAGCTGCTGAGGATAGGTACATGCCAACTGGGGCATTGTACTCGATGATTGGCCTAATGAGGGAAGAGTAGAGGGAGACAATGACTTCTTTCTTCCTGGATGCAAAACCCTTAATAATGAGATGTGCCACAAAGAAGGGCTTTCTGATCACAGTGGCAATGCGGTGGTCAAAAGAGTGGTTGCTGTCAACCTGTGTTCCTAGATCTCTTATAACACCTTCTGTGTTCAGTGGACTACCATCGATGTGGTAATTCAAGGGAACCAGGTTTTTGCCAAGGGGAATGATGACACCAGCATTGAGCTTAAGGCTATGGTTCTGACACCAGTCGTTGGTCTCATTGAGGCCTTTCTGTAGGATGTCAGCATCACTTGGGGAGTTAATAATAGCTCCCAACTTGCAATCATCTGCGACCTTTGTCATCCAGAGTCCCTTTGTGTTGGCTTGGACTTCAGACAAGTAGATACCAAACAGGAGAGGACCCAGGACCGAACCTTTTGGGACTCCACTCGTGAATGGTCGACAGTCTGACTTGGAGTCAGCTACTTTCACACTGTGGATTCTATCTGTGAGCCAGTTTGCAACCCACCTAGTGATACAGGGGTTGATGCCTAGCCTAGCTTAGTGAGTTCTTCTGTGATTCCTGAGTGGGGAATGGTATCAAAGGCCTTGGCTAGATCAAGGTAGGCTGTATGAACCACCTTGCCTTCATCCACAGCTCTGGTGACTGACTCAAAGAAGTCGACCAAGTTGAGCAGGCATGATCTACCCTTCAAAAAACCAAACTGTGTTGGATCTAGAGTTTGGAGATTCCCTATATCCTTGTTTATTAGTTCCATGATAATGCATTCCATAGCTTTACATATCAGACTTGTCAGACTAATGGGTTGATAGTTCCCAAGGTATGTAGTCACTCCATCCTTGTGGAGAGGGATGACGGTAGCAGTGTGCCATTCGGTAGGGACAAAGCCTGAGGTGAGGCTGCAATTGAACAGGGCACACAGGTGAGGTGCCAGTTCACTCTGTAGTTCATGTAGAACACAGCCGAGGATATTGTCAGTTCCCTTAGAAGCTGTATTCTTGGCCTTGGACAGTGCTGTTTTAACCTGTGCAGACAGTAATACTGGGTGCCGGGCAATCTACTGGTATTGTGATTGCTTCTTTGGGGGGGGGGGGGGGAATTGGCACTGAATCTGTCAGCCAGTATATTGGCAATATCTGTTGGCTCGATATAGGAGATAGCATTGTGCAGTAGCTCAGAGCAAATCTGGGTATTGCCGTGGAGATTCTTTACATAACTATAGAAGACCTTGTGGTTGTCTTTACTATCTGCTGCAATTCAGTTTTAATAGCTAGCTTTAGGGGATTTGATGAGGGATCTCAACCTTTTGTTGAGGCTGATAAGGGAGTTTTTCCAGTCTTGGGACTTCACCTTATTCCGGATCAGTTTCCTCCTTCTGTTGTAGAGTTTGCTTATGGCAGGGGACCACCAGATTGGCTTCCTATTTTTTGAAGAGAGCGTCTTGGTTCTGTTGGGTATGGTGAGATCCATGCATTTGTGTATGTGTTTGTATAGTGCATTGGTATATGATTTGGCATTCATGCAACTATTCTCCATTTGCATGGGTGCAGTGACGTTAGCCACCTCTGTTTTAGGAGCCCAAAGTTAGCATTGGAGAAGTTTTTCATGGTGGTTACCTTTGTGGGGTGGGGGTGGGATGTGGCTTTCCAAGGTGATTAGTTTGTGGTCGGATCTAACCAGGGAGGAGTTGACTATTGGTGCAGCAGAGCAACGGTTGCCCATGTTAGCAATGACCAGGTCAAGGATGTTGCTACTTCTAGTGGGGGTAAGAATGACCAAGTCCAGGGCATTGGAATTAATGAATTCCAGAAAGTGTTGGGCAAGTGTATTGGTACGAGTAGTTTTCCCAGTTAATGGAAGAGTAGTTGAAGTCGCCCAGTATGAGAGTGTTAGGTTGGATCTTAATATTCTCCAGGGTGCTTAGGAATGTGGAGTGTGAGTCTTGGAACATGATTGGGGACCTATAGCAGGCTACAACCTGAATCGCTGTCTTACCCAATGTTATCTGCACCTGAAGTATCTCAGATGCATTATGTTGGGCTACCAGTCTTGATGTGTGCACATCCTTTATGAATATGGAAACACCACTGCCTTTGGAGCTTCGGTCCAAGTTCTGGGGCCGAAAGGTGTGGAATGAATTATAGCCTGGTAGTGCAGGAGTGCTTCCTGCTGTCTTAAACCAGGTCTCTGTTACAGCACAAATATCGATGTTCTCCATTTTAAGGAGTGTTTCGAGCGAGTGCATTTTGAGATTTTAAACTTCTAGCATTGAGTAGCATGACCCTCGGATTGCATTTGTTTGTAGCTGTTATGGTGGTAATTTGGACTTTGGAACACTGTCTAAAAAATGCACTATAGGGGTGGCAAGAGCCTTGGGCAGTATCCAGAAGCCCAGGGGTGATAGATGCAGGTCATCTCTGCCAAAGCATTGGGGTCTGTCAATCATGTCATCCCAGGCAGACAGATACTAGATCCCCCTAGAATGACACCAGAAACTTAGCCAATTGTTGAAGTCAATCATTTTCTGCTTGTACTGTGGTATCATTCTGGGAGATGGTAGGATGCTGCTCAGGGCTAGGGTCATACCCGCCTGGGCTACATAATCCAAGAGCTCCTCCGTGTCTCTTTTCATGTAATCCAAGGAGGTCTGTCTTAGGTCATTCACACCCACATGTACAATGACAGAGTCATATTTATACCTGTTTTTGAGGGACCTGAGTGCATGCATTATGTGGTGGATCCTGGCACCTGACAGGCAGCTGACTGTTCCATTCTCCTTATTCAACCTAGTGAGTGGGACATCAGTGTGCCTCACTATCGAGTCACCTATGACTAGTGTGTTGGGCATGCTGTTTTCCCTTAGGGGCTTTGGTTGAGTGGCACACTGTTTAGGAGAGTTATGTGTCTCGTGATTAGTGTTGTGTTGTGGTGATTGAGTGCATTTCTGCCTTGGAGGTCTCTGCTGTTTGAGTAGATTTTTATTGATGGCCTCAGCGAAGGTGGGTGTGTGGTTTGTGTTTTTATGTGAAGACACTGCTGGTGTGTGTGTTCTGGAAGGCTATGTGTTCCATGTGGTGTGGTGCAAGTGTTGACCTTCTCCTCTTAACCACCTATTCTGTTCTTGACTGGAGAGTGTGTGGCTTCCAATTTGGCTATATAAGTGCATCTCTCGCAAGTTTGAGTGTTAGGAGGTAAGAGGAGAGGGTTGTCAGTGAACATGAGACAGTTGCTACATTGCCTCAGGATGCCCAAGTTCACCAGGTTAATAGGAGAAAGCACAGGGAACTGACATTTAGACATGCCTGGAGGGGGTGGGCATTAATAATAAGTACTGGAGCTGTTTCCTTGTAGAACGTTTAGTGCTGGTGGCAATTTTGTGTGCTACAATAATTGCTACAAGAAGTCTGGTAGAGTTCTAAACTAATAAGCTAGTAAAAGTGCAGGAGAGGAGATAACTAGCAGATCTAAGGGAAAAATTGAAGAGCAGACCTTGGCACCACTCAAAAGCTTACAAACAGTCCTGTACACAGCATATCTGTATCTGGACTAGACTAGTTATGGGAAAGGCGGGAAAAGCGCAAATGTGGGCTTTTAAACCAGAAAGTTGAAAGAGATGGAAAAACTGCCCAAACGGCCAATAAGCTACAATTTCTGGGTCAGAAACCACTCCTCTTGTGGTAGATAGGCTACCTAGTGCTTACCACTCCCACTGATAAGCTTGAAGGCTTCCCTCCAACACAGAAAGGCTTGGGGGCCTCAGAAGCTTACAAACAGTCCTGGATACAGCAAATCTGTATCTGGACTACACTAGTTACAGGCGAGGTGGGAAACAAGTGCAAATGTTGGGCTTTTAAATCAGAAAGTTGAAAGATGGAAAAACTGCCCAAACAGCCAATAAACTACAATTTCTTGGCCAGAAACCACTCCTCTTGTGGTACATAGGCTACCTAGTGCTTACCACTCCCACTGATAAGCTAGAAGGCTTCCCTTCAACACAGAAAGGCTTGGGGGGCTCAGAAGCTTACCAATAGTTCTGGATACAGCAAATCTTTATCTGGACTAGACTATTTACAGGAAAGGCAGGAAACAAGCTTAGAATTTTTTTTTCCAGAAAGCAGCTAAAACAGCACTAAAAACAACATGAGTGTTGTCCAGGCTAACACACTTGAGTGTGTAGCAGTATTAAAGCAAATACAGTTTAAATAAATGAACTTTATTCAAAATGTATTCTGAACTAAATTCAATTGTTGTTTTATTCAACTCTGAACAGTTAAAAAGTGCCAAAAAAAGAAGTTATGTCTTACCAGAACGTTCCATCTGTGTTGTAGATCTTTATTCATTCCTTACTGTTAGGACCTCGGTTCCATCCTCGTAACCAATATGGCCGTTTCCCAACTTGCGCAAGCCAAAAACTCTCAGCTAAGAACCTACCCACAATGCCCCTCTCCTAGATACTCTAGACTGAGTTTGCCCACCCTAGATAGAAGAAGTAGTAATAGGAAAAAATAGGAGGCTCTGTCTGAGCAAATACCTTAACCAGGAGTACCAAAAGTCCACCAGGAGTCCAGGCAGGGGGAAGGAGGGCAGGAAGTAAAGAATGAATAAAGATCTGCAACACAGATGGAACGTTATGGTAAGACATAACTTCTTTATCTGATGTTGTAAATATTTATTCATTACTTACTGTTAGGACCGAGTCCCCAGCTACTTGAGTCCTGGGTGGCCCTAAGGAAGGATATTCCTGAGCACCATAGAACCAAAAGATGCTTGTCCCCTGGAGGCCAAATCCAATTTGTAATGAGATATATAAAGCTATGAGGTCCTGCCCAAGTGGCTGCTGTGCAGATATTATCCACAGAGGCTCTGAAATGAAAAGCTACAGAAGTAGCCATAGATCTGGTATAATGAACCATTATTCTGAAAGGTAAGGGTAGCTTATTCTGTTGGTAGATAAAGGTAATAGGTTCATAGGTAGGTACTAGGCTATCTGCCCGAGGGCATTTATAAGCCTAGCCAGAGTGTGTTAGCTTTCGCCACTCCATTGATTAATTAACTGAGCCTCTGTCAGGAAGAGCCAGTGAAGTGATCCCAGGGGTGCATAGGTTCATAGGTAGGTACTAGGTTAAACGTAATGACGTTTCTAAGTCAAGAGGATAAAGTCACTTTGGAAACAGGTTTACCAAATCTGGGTCCTGCAAAGGCCACAAACAATTGGTCTGTTTTTCTTAAAGATTTAGTCCTGTCCAAATAACAATGAAGCTGTCGGTGTACATCAAGGGTGTGCTAAAGGTACTCCCCTCAATTAGAATGCCTTGGGAAGAAAACCAGCAGGTCAGTAGATTGGTTAATGGAAAAACCAGAAATGACCTTGGGCAAGAAGGAAGGGTCAGTACGAAAGGACACCTTATCCATGTGGAAGATCAAGTAAGGACTCTTGACACTCAAGGCCTGCAGCTCAGATACTCTTCTCGCTGAGGTGAGTGCTACTAGAAGTATGTTTTTCCAAGACAAGAATTTCAAATCACATGAATCAAATGGCTCAAAGGGAGAGCTTGTAAGAGATTGAAGCACCAGAGTCAAGTCCCAGGGATCAAAGGGAGGCTTGACCAGAGGTTTAACATGTAATACTCCTTTAAAAAAGTTGTGCATAGGCAGTGGGACATAATTGAAGAAATTTCAAGACCATTATGAGAATTGGCGACAGCTGCTAAATGTACAGTGATCGTTGAAGCTGAGGCTCCTGCATGCAGGAGAGTAGTCAGGTATTGCAGAATCATTTGAATAGGCATAGAGAAAGGGTCTAAGTTCTGGTCTTTGGCCCAAATAGAGAACCTTGTCCATTTCTAGTGGAAGGTTTGTGTGAGGCCAGAAGAATTTCATGAACAGGCAGCCTGGCAATCACTGGAAGTGGAGGAACCAGGCTGTGAGCTTGAGACTGTGCAGGTTCGGGTGAATCAATCCCTGAGGATGGGATAACAGATCCTGGGAATGATCCAGGATCCACAGGCTGTGAATCAGTTGAGGCCATAGAAATGGGAACCAGACTTGACATGGCCAGTAGGGAGCAATGAGGATCACTTTGCTTTTCAACCTCTGAGCTTTCTGAAAAAATTTTGGAATGAGGGGAAACGGGGGAAAAGGCATACAGAAGACCCAGGGGCGAATCGTGTGTTAGAGTGTTCTTCGGTGGTTCTCACTGAGGGGGGATCAAGGCAAAATAGCTCCTGCATTTGTACTTTAGGGGGAAGCAAACAGGTCGCAGCAAGGCTTGCCCCAATGTTGGAAGATCTGAGCTGTTATTACAGGGTTGAGGGACCATTTGTGAGGCATCAGGATGTTCCTGCTCAGATTGTCTGCAATAAGGTTGGAACTCCTGGGAATGTGTGTTGCTATAAGAAAGCGATTGGAAGCTATTGCCCAGTGCCAAATCCTCATGGGGGTAAGATTTGGTTCCGCCTTGCTTGTTGATATACCAGACGACTGACATGTTGTCTGACTGAATTGCAATGGTCCCTGAAGGCAGGGATGCATGGAACGCTTACAACGCTAAGAGAACTGCCTTCAGTTCCAGGACATTTATGTGCAAGTTGGCCTCAAGGGGGGTCCAGGTGCCTTGGACAGTCTTTCCCTGAAAATGCCCCCCCCCACCCTAATAGTGAAGCGCCCGTGGTCACCATGGCCGTGGGTTGGGGAAGACAGAACGGTCAATATCAAAGATTCTTTTGTGGCTCCATCCACCATAGCATTTCCTGCTTGCAACAGTTTGTAAGACATATCATGTGGTTGAGTGGGTGGGTTAACATCGACCATTGTGTAGAAAGGAGCCACTGCAGGATTCTCATGTGCAGTCTCGCCAGAGATATCAAAGTAATGGCAGCTGCCATGGAGCCCAAGAGTTGCAGTACAAGACGTGCTGATACAAACATGTGAGGAAGAAAGCCTTGAATTTGGTGTCTTATTTTCAAAAGCCTGTGAGGGGGGAGAGAAGCTTGACAAGATGTTGTGTTGAAGACCGCTTCAATAAATTCCAGTGTCTTCACTGGAGCCATCTGAGATTTGTCTTTGTTGATTGTAATTCCCAAGCAGAGAGTGAGATCTTGAGTGTAAGAGAGGCTGTGGACTAGGAGATTTCTGGTCGGAGCGGTAAGGAGCCAGTCGTCTAGATAGGGAAACACCTGGAATCCTTGTAGTCGAAGATGGGCTACCACAACTGACATACATTTGGTGAACACTCGAGGGCTGTTGAAAGACCAAATGGCAGTGCCCTGAACTGGTAGTGATTGGCTCCCAGCCGGAAGCGGAGAAACCTCCGGGAGTGGTGATCCATCCTATAGGTCTATAGAACACATCCAATTGTCCCTCCCTAGGAAGGGAAGAATGGACTGTACTGTGATCATCCAGAATTTTTGAGGTTTGATAAATTTGTTCAGTAGGCTGAGATCCAGGATTGGTCTCCAGTCCCCTGTCTTTTTTGGCACTAAAAGAGCCTCTAGTAAAACCCGGATACTATCTGTTCTGGTGGGACTGGTTGGATGACCCTTTTTCTTAGCAGTTTTTCTATTTCTAAGGCTGCTAATTCCCTCTGATTGGGCGGTACATCAGGGATTCATTTGATGGGTCTGGGAGTTAGATCAAAAGGAATTTGGTAGCCTCTGGATATTATTCTCTGCACCCAAACTTCGGTAGTAATAAGATGCCAGGCTGGTAGATGCAGAGAGAAACGACCCCCAACTGCTTCCAGAGGAAAGCAATTGGGAAGCTGCTCAGGAGCACTGGTAGGGTCTGCTGGAGAAAGAATCTCTGGCTCCCTGGTTACGCAGACCCCCTCTACCCCGAAAGGGGCGTCTTCCATATGCGTTGCCCCCCCTGCCCCGGGGGGATTGTTCACCATGAGTGTCACAAAAGGATCCTTGGGATTTCTTGACCCATACCTTTCCCCCTTCTGGTTCCTGGAATAGGGCTCTGGAGGTTGGAAAAGCGTATGCCCACAGCAGACAAGGTCTTTCTGTCTTTCTCACTACGTGCAAGTGTGTCAGGTACCTTGGGTCCAAAAAGTGCAGAGTCATTGATAGGTGCGTTAACAAAGGAAGATTTAAAGGGGTCTGCGAAATCACACAACCGTATCCAAGCATTACGTCTCATGACAACACCAGATGCGGCAGCTCGAGCTTCAAGGGTAGCTAGCTGTTAGGAGACAGTGTCATGCACCTCATCAGGCAGTACCCCCACCAAAGAGGAAGACATTTCAGAAATTACGTCTCTTTGGAGGCAAGTAAATTGTGCCAGATAACCGAATGGCGAAGGTCGCTGAAGCATAGGTCCACTTCCCTAGTCTGTTCATGGTCTGGGACTCCCTGTTTGGAGGATGGACAGTGGAACTATCTTCTGGCAGTTCCCTTTTGGTAGTCACCGCCATGACCATAGAATCAACTGTCAGCTGCTTGGACCGGTGGGGCTGGTCATCAGATGTAGATAAAATTTTGTCTGGACTCCAGGGGACAGGTTTTACATTGTCCGGGGCCTTCCAGGCATGCTGCAGAATTAGTTTAACAAGATCATCTGCTGGTGGGGTCACCGAGGAAGTAGATGGCCAGGCACGGAAGGCCTGCAGAATCACTGATTCCTCAGAAGAAGGGTTAGAAGATTTCCATTCCCCCCGCTGTTTGAGGATTTCAGGAATGTCTCCGAATGAGATGTCATCTGGGGGAGAACGAGGGAACCCTTCCCCTTCCTCACAATCAGTGTCTTCTGTGACAGATTCCTCCGGGGAGTCAAGGTGCTTCCTCTTGCACCGTTTCTTCCGGGGTGGCTCTCCAGTGGGATCTTCTGAGGAGGACTCCGGAGAAGGGGTTCCCTTCACAGGGGGTTCTGATACTGGTGTCCTAGGGACTGGTTGTGAGCCTTTGGAGTGAAGGGCTTTATCCATCTCCTGTACTGCAGGCGCACCAGAGCCCACTTCCAGTTGAGGGGTTATGAGAAAACTGGAAGCCATTGGAACCATGGACATAGATGGTGCCAACGAGAAAATAGGCACCAGGTTAGGTACCAAGGTATGGACAGTCCAAGCACCACTCTGAGAAAGCATTGGCTCCATCGTAGCTGATGCTATAAGGGTGTTCAGTGCCAACAGGGGAGGTACTGCTGTCGGAACTGAGACAGTATGTACCAAAGCAGGTTCTGGGGGAGGATAAGCAGGGGAAGATGAGATAAAAGATTCCTAGCCAGACGGAACAGAAGGTCTAGCTGGAATGGGCAATACCCTAGCTACCAGAAGCTGACTCACAACCCACACTAGGTCTAGCTCAGAAAAACTCCTAGTGGATCTAAGAGAGGCTGCAGAAGGGGAATCAGGTCTTTCTAGAAAGGGGCTAAACCTCTGCCCCAAGAAAGGGTCATAAGTAGGAGAATATCTTGTCCTTGGCAGGTAAACGAATTATGGAGCTGATGGAGCCGAAGGAACTGTTGGCACCGTGGCCGGGGATGGTGCCAAGGCATGTACAGTCATCGGAGCCCATGGAGCCGAAGAAGCTGTCACCACCATGAACGGGGATGGTGTTGAGGCATGTACAGTCATTGGAGCCCATGGAGCTGAGGAAACTGTTGGCACCATGAATGGGGATGGTGTTAAGGCATGTACAGTCATTGGAGCCCATGGAGCTGAGGAAACTGTTAGCACCATGGACGGGGATGGTGCCGAGGTATGTAAGTCATCGAAGCCCATGGAGCCGAGGAAACTGTCAGTATCGTGGACAGGGATGGAGCCGAGGCATGAACAATCATCGGAGCCGATGTAGGAGCCAAAGACAGCATCAAAGTCAGTGGTGCTGTATTTGGAACAGTGAATACCATGGTCAGCACTGAGGGAGAGGACACAGATCCTGGTGCCAAAGAGGTCTGCGCCAAGGGTGCCCGTGAAGCATGAGGCCAACTTGGTTCCATTACTGATGGAGATGCAGGAACTGAGTGACTCCGTTTTTCCTTATATTTCTTGGTCTTAGAAGGGGTGAGACCTCCGACCCAGATAGAGCCTCCGAGAAAGGTGTTTTGAGTAAACCTTTTAAAATAAGTTTATTCTTACATTCTTCTAGTGTCCGATTAGAAAAACCTGCACAAATGTCACAATCAGCTTTAAAATGATCCACGCCCAAACAGTAGACACAACAGACATGTATCTGAGTTAGGCATCTTACGTCCACACTTGTCACACTGTTTAAAACCCAACTTAGCTTTGTCTGACATGGTAAGGAAACAATGCTATCCTGTAGAAAAATTAAGGAAGAAAAACCAGTGGAGTTAAGGAATACCACTAGTAAAAGGGGGCCTGTCAAAGACAGGAGAGAGGGACAGTCAAAATAGGTAAAAAATTAATTACCAAGAAAAAGGGTAGGAAATAGGCCTAGGTTATAGGAGACAGTGATAAAAGACTAACGTGACTAAAAATTTTGTAATTCAGAAGAAAAACTGTCATAAAAACAACAAAATACTACTTAGCTTTGAGAGAGATGACTAACACGTCTGACTAGGAATGTGGCAAACGAGATCTGGAGTATCTAGGAAAGGGGCATTGTGGGTAGGTTCTTAGCTGAGAGTTTTTGGCTTGTGGAGCTGGGAAACGGCCATATCGGTTCCGAGGATGGAACCGAGGTCCTAACAGTAAGTAATGAATAATGATTTACAACATCAGATATATACTTATCAGCTGAGAAGCACATTCAGTCAGAACATAAGGAGATGTTTTTTTTTTTAGTAAAGTGTAAAGGGAGGAAGGCGGATCAGAAGATAATTCAAGGTCACTTGCTACTGCGCATGGGTGCGTTGACAGTAAAACAAAGCCAAGGCAGCAGTTATGTATAAAAATGTATTTGCCATATCAGTGAGAGGTTGATAGTATTCTGTTTAAAAAGAGTATGATGGAGAGAACAAAGTCTTAATCTGGTAATGGGTACGTGCAGGACCAAGATTGGTTAAGGTGTTGTTTAACCAGTGATTTAAAACTATTGAGTTTGTAGGAGAGTTTTATTTGTGAGAGGATACTATTCGTTTAGCAACCTGTTGGGAGTAGAGCGAGTCTCTTACAACATTATCAGTGAGTTTACATAAATGCTCCTTTTAAAGTAGCAGATCATTTAAAAAAATCAGCATCTTCCAGCGTTTCTGCTTATAACCCCTGCACGTTCCAAAACCCAGTGTTGTAGGTGGTATCCAAGAACTACAAGATCTCTGATATCAGCAAAGTGTTAATATATTTACAGTCGCAGCTTCGAAAAGTTTCAAATTTTTGGTTTAGAGATTTAATTTAAAATTCCAACAGATATAAGTAGCTCCATTTCTACTGTAAAAAATAAATTCTGTCCCTAATTACATTTAAAACAATCTCCAAACTCTGGACCCTACCCAGTTCAGGTTTGCAAAAGGCAGATCATGTCTACAAAACCTGATAAGACTTCTTTGAAGTGGTCACCAAAGCTGTAGATGAGGGTAAGGTGGTACACACAGCCTATCTAGATCTCGCCAAGGCTTTCAACACCATCCCCCACTCTGGAATTATAGACAAACTCACTAAACTAGGTATAAATCCCTATGTCACAAGATGGACAGTGGAACTATCTTCTGGCAGTTGCCTCTTGGTGGTCACCGCCATGACCATAGAATCAACTGTCAGCTGCTTGGACCGGTGGGGCTGGTCATCAGGTGTAGATAAAATTTTGTCAGGACTCCAGGGGACAGGTTTTACATTGTCCGGGGCCTTCCAGGCATGCTGCAGAATTAGTTTAACAAGATCATCTGCTGGTGGGGTCACCGAGGAAGTAGATGGCCAGGCACGGAAGGCCTGCAGAATCACTGATTCCTCAGAAGAAGGGTTAGAAGATTTCCATTCCCCCGCTGTTTGAGGATTTCAGGAATGTCTCCGAATGAGATGTCATCTGGGGGAGAACGAGGGAACCCTTCCCCTTCCTCACAATCAGTGTCTTCTGTGACAGATTCCTCCGGGGAGTCAAGGTGCTTCCTCTTGCACCGTTTCTTCTGGGGTGGCTCTCCAGTGGGATCTTCTGAGGAGGACTCCGTAGAAGGGGTTCCCTTCACAGGGGGTTCTGATACTGGTGTCCTAGGGACTGGTTGTGAGCCTTTGGAGTGAAGGGCCTTATCCATCACCTGTACTGCAGGCGCACCAGAGCCCACTTCCAGTTGAGGGGTTATGAGAGAACTGGAAGCCATTGGAACCATGAACATAGATGGTGCCAACGAGAAAATAGGCACCAGGTTAGGTACCAAGGTATGGACAGTCCATGCACCACTCTGAGAAAGCATTGGCTCCATCGTAGCTGATGCTACAAGGGTGTTCAGTGCCGACAGGGGAGGTACTGCTGTCGGAACCAAGACAGTATGTACCAAAGCAGGTACTGGGGGAGGATAAGCAGGGGAAGATGAGATAAAAGATTCCTAGCCAGACGGAACAGAAGGACTAGCTGGAATGGGCAATACCCTAGCTACCAGAAGCTGACTCACAATCCACACTAGGTCTAGCTCAGAAAAACTCCTAGTGGATCTAAGAGAGGCTGCAGAAGGGGAATCAGGTCTTTCTAGAAAGGGGCTAAACCTCTGCCCCAAGAAAGGGTCATAAGTGGAAGAATATCTTGTCCTTGGCAGGTAAACGAATTATGGAGCTGATGGAGCCAAAGGAACCGTCGGCACCGTGGCCGGGGATGGTGCCAAGGCATGTACAGTCATCGGAGCCCATGGAGCCGAAGAAGCTGTCACCACCATGAACGGGGATGGTATTGAGGCATGTACAGTCATTGGAGCCCATGGAGCTGAGGAAACTGTTGGCACCACGAATGGGGATGGAGTTAAGGCATGTACAGTCATTGGAACCCATGGAGCTGAGGAAACTGTCAGCACCATGGATGGGGATGGTGCCGAGGTATGTAAGTCATCGAAGCCCATGGAGCCGAGGAAACTGTCAGTATCATGGACAGGGATGGAGCCGAGGCATGAACAGTCATCGGAGCCAATGTAGGAGCCAAAGACAGCATCGAAGTCAGTGGTGCTGTATTTGGAACAGTGAATACCATGGTCAGCACTGAGGGAGAGGACACAGATCCTGGTGCCGAAGAGGTCTGCGCCAAGGGTGCCCGTGAAGCATGAGGCCAACTTGGTTCCATTACTGATGGAGATGCAGGAACTGAGTGACTCCGTTTTTCCTTATATTTCTTGGTCTTAGAAGGGATGAGACCTCCGACCCAGATAGAGCCTCCAAGAAAGGTGTCTTGAGTAAACCTTTTAAAATAAGTTTATTCTTACATTCTGCTAGTGTCCGATTAGAAAAACCTGCACAAATGTTACAATCAGCTTTAAAATGATCCACGCCCAAACAGTAGACACAACAGACATGTATCTGAGTTAGGCATCTTACGCCCACACTTGTCACACTGTTTAAAACCCAACTTAGCTTTGTCTGATATGGTAAGGAAACAATGCTATCTTGTAGAAAAATTAAGGAAAAAAAAACAGTGGAGTTAAGGAATACCACTAGTAAAAGGGGGCCTGTCAAAGACAGGAGAGAGGGACAGTCAAAAGAGGTAAAAAATTAATTACCAAGAAAAAGGGTAGGAAATAGGCCTAGGTTATAGGAGACAGTGATAAAAGACTAACGTGACTAAAAATTTTGTAATTCAGAAGAAAAACTGTTATAAAAACAACAAAATACTACTTAGCTTTGAGAGAGATGACTAACACGTCTGACTAGGAATGCGGCAAACGAGATCTGGAGTATCTAGGAAAGGGGCATTGTGAGTAGGTTCTTAGCTGAGAGTTTTTGGCTTGCGGAGCTGGGAAACGGCCATATCGGTTCCGAGGATGGAACCGAGGTCCTAACAGTAAGTAATGAATAATGATTTACAACATCAGATATATACTTATCAGCTGAGAAGCACATTCAGTCAGAACACAAGGAGATGTTTTTTTTTTTAGTAAAGTGTAAAGGGAGGAAGGCAGATCAGAAGATAATTCAAGGTCACTTGCTACTGCGCATGGGTGCGTTGACAGTAAAACAAAGCCAAGGCAGCAGTTATGTATAAAAATGTATTTGCCATATCAGTGAGAGGTTGATAGTATTCTGTTTAAAAAGAGTATGATGGAGAGAACAAAGTCTTAATCTGGTAATGATGCGTGCAGGACCAAGATTGGTTAAGGTGTTGTTTAACCAGTGATTTAAAACTATTGAGTTTGTAGGAGAGTTTTATTTGTGAGGGGATACTATTCGTTTAGCAACCTGTTGGGAGTAGAGCGAGTCTCTTACATTATCAGTGAGTTTACATAAAAGCTCCTTTTAAAGTAGCAGATCATTAAAAAAAATCAGCATCTTCCAGCGTTTCTGCTTATAACCCCTGCACGTTCCAAAACTCAGTGTTGTAGGTGGTATCCAAGAACTACAAGATCTCTGATATCAGCAAAGTGTTAATATATTTACAGTCGCAACTTCGAAAAGTTTCAAATTTTTGGTTTAGAGATTTAATTTAAAATTCCAACAGATATAAGTAGCTCCATTTCTATTGTAAAAAATAAATTCCGTCCCTAATTACATTTAAAACAATCTCCAAACTCTGGACCCTACCCAGTTCAGGTTTGTAAAAGGCAGATCATGTCTACAAAACCTGATAAGACTTCTTTGAAGTGGTCACCAAAGCTGTAGATGAGGGTAAGGTGGTACACACAGCCTATCTAGATCTCGCCAAGGCTTTCAACACCATCCCCCACTCTGGAATTATAGACAAACTCACTAAACTAGGTATAAATCCCTATGTCACAAGATGGGTTGCCAACTGGCTCACTGACCGAACCCACACTGTGAAAGTAGCAGACTCTAAATCCAACTTCAGACCAGTGACAAGCGGAGTACCACAGGGTTCAGTCCGAGGTCCTCTCCTGTTTGGTATCTACTTCTCTGAAGTACAGGCTAACACAGAAGGTCTTTGGCTAACAAGGTTCGCAGATGACTGCAAACTAGGAGCCATAATCAAATCTCCCAACAATGTGGACATCCTACAAAAGGGCCTCACTGAAACAGATATCTGGTGTCAAAGCCATGGCCTCAAGCTCAATGCCAAAAAGTGCATTGTCATCCGTTTTGGTAAAAACTCTGTACCCATGAACTACCACATAGGCGGTAGTCTACTTAACACCGAAAGTGTGATACGAGACCTCGGGACACAGTTGGACAGTAGTCTTTCCTTTGATAATCACATTGCAACAGTAGTCAGGAAATCCTTCTACGTGGCACACCTCATCACAAAAGGTTTCTCATCCAGGAAAAAAGAGGGCATTGTTCCCCTCTACTCATCACTCATTAGACCCATTATAGAGTACAATGCCCCTTTTGGTATGTACCTCACAAGGCATCTACAACAACTGGTAAGGCCACAGAAATACCTCACAAAGAGGATTACCGGCCTCAAACAGATGCCCTACACAGACCGTCTCAAAAAACTCCAGCTTTACTCTGTCACATCGCCTACTCAGAAATCCCACTACCTCCAAGCTACACACTCTAGGGACCTAAACCTTGTCACCACAATAAACAGAACATGCTGGAGGGATAGATTCCTGTCTCAAGAGACTTCCCGTGCTCTGGAACAAACTACCTATCTATATCAAACAAAGCTCCTCATTAGCACTCTTCAAGAAAAATCTTGATGACTGGATGGGAGATAGGAAATTCACCCCAGGGATCAGTTCTGTGGCTCTGCTTGACAGGGGCACAGGAAAATAATTTCTTTGGGAGGCAAAAGGCAGGGTACCGTTTGGCTAGGCTTATATAGGCCCTAGGGCCAATAGCCTAGTACCTACCTATGAAGTATGAACTATTAACAGCAAAGTGACTTCAATTACTCCGACACCACACGTCTGTTTGAAAAAAAAGCGGCAGCTTTACAGAATATATACAGACAACAGCGGCTTATTCATCCCACGTTTAATATTCTTACTAAGACAACTTGTATTAGCTATCTATCCTCGTAGTGACACGCTGTTTAAAAAAGAACTGCATTGTACAGTCCTCGGTCTATCCGTATCTCTGGTGCTGATTACTAAGTCTGATTTTTGCCGCGCCTGTTGATTTGTGATGTCTAGGCTCTAACTGTTCCTGTTTGCGAGTACCTCTAGAGGCTACTGAGTTTGGATACTATGGCTGATATTGTGAGGGTGAGCGATGTGAAGGTGGGAGGAGAAGCAGCACTGTATATTAGACAGCGATTGAAACATAGTCCCGAGGAGGAGGAAAGACTGGAAAGGCAGCACTTCTGGAAGATTATAAATGCATTTAAGTTCTATAGGTAACCAAACTGCATACCTCTCAACTGTCCCTAATTTTGATTCAAATTTTAGTTCAGTCCCTCTTAATTCCTCCTAAACCTGGTGACTCTTTGGAGAAAAAGAGGTGGATTACACTTGGTAAATAGAATTACAGACTTATTTTACTTCAGAAAATGTATATAATTCACATTCTCTTATTCTGTTATTGTCTCGAGTTAATAGTACTATCATTTTAAAGTGTTCCTCATTATTTCTGGTTTTCTCCCCGATTCGGTTGAGATTTGTCCATGATTCGTTGAGAGCTATGACCAAACGTACACGTATGTTACCACTTGGAGGATACATTTTGAATTACTTTACGTAAGGCATAAGCTGTGTCCTGTACAGAACGTAAGGAGCATGCTGCTTTATTCAGGTTTTCTTAGTTTTGTCCATAGCAACGGGGAGATTCAGAAGTAGTTTCCCTGTTTTAATTGCAGAGTGTCATAATTAGTAGGTGTTTATGAAATACTTGTCGCATATTTTGGTATCCTACTATATTCAGACAAGTGGCTTTCTTGGACGTGCGGTCTCTGAATATGTGACTTACTCGCAGGAGATAGTATTATCCTGTGGTTTCAGAAGATCATTACAAGTGATGGAGAAATGGGTGGCACTGGGTTCTATGTAGCCTGTTCCCTCCTTCTAAATATATCTAGAAGGGTAAATAGTATAATCATAGTTCGTGAAAGTTGAGAATGGGGTCACAGAATCATTTACTAGTATTTGCTGTCTAAGTATGGGAATGACCATGCTCGTATCTGGCAAATAAAGGCACTGCAACTTACACATGGAGGGAAGTAGCTGTAACCTTATGTGTACTTTTAGCAAGTTAAGCCAGTTAGAGTCAGCAGTTTTCCAATTACCAGCAACAGAAGGCAAGGCTCTGCATGAGTTTGTGATACCAGTTGTTAAATACCCAAAATCTCACGCAGCTCTGCATGAGTTTGTGATACCAGTTGTTAAATACCCAAAATCTCACGCAGTTCCTCAGTAGTTCAAACACCCATTGAGATGATTACTGTGGGTGTCCCGCCTTGCCAGGCTGCAGGTTGGCCTTATCTGAACCTACCCATCCATCTACAACCCCTTTTACCCATTTTACACATGAGGTTGGGGTGTAACTTCACCAATGACAATCATCTAGAGCCAAGGTTTACACTGCCAGGTGGCTAGCCCTGCTGCAGTTGTTCTTCCACACCAAGCACTCACACCTATGTCCAATTTTGTGTCCAGTGGGAGGAAACCGGAGCGCCCGGTGGAAACCCATGCAAACTCAGGGATGATGTGCAGACTCCGAACAGAAGGCACCCCAGCCAGGAATCGAATTGGGGAACCTCTTGCTGTTAGGCGACAACTTGTCCATTGTACCACTGTACCTGAATCTACCCACTAGAACTTAAGTCATTCAAGGATTCCCCTTCTGCTGAGGCTCCACTGCATGATGGATGTAGCCAAAGCATACCCAGTTTACAGGTGACAAGACTGTCTGAACCCATAGTGCTTCATGCTGAGATCTTTTTAGTCCTTCAGGTTTGACGTTTTGCTCACCAGCATGACTGTTACAGTTTAGGCTCTTACTCCTTGGCACTTGCTTGGGAAGGCAGTAACCTGAAAAACTTCATTAGGACAGAACAGGAAGTTCCTTCTTTAGCCTAATATGATTATCTTTGTATCAAGACCTAGTCATCCTGCAGTGATTAAATGGGTCTTTTGCTATTATGAAGGTGGTGGGTACCTTTCCTGTTGTAAAACTACCTAGAATCCTATTGTTTTTCTCTCCTGCTGTCTTCCAAGAAGAAATCATTCCTGCCCAGCTGCTTTCAGTCACCAAATTCCATCCAGCCATTTATTATTTATTTATTTGACATTTGTTTACAGGGAAAGTCTGACTGGGTGAGTACCCATTTCCAGTGGAGGCCTGGAGAGAAAAGCTTCAGAGACAATTGGCATATTACATTAGCTTATTACAGATCAACAATGAACGTTTTTAAATAAAAGAATATACAGTAATGGAGAGCACATCATTTTTACATATATTATATGAAACATACTTGCACATTAATTACAGACATGAGATATTGCTAAGGAGACTATATACATGAGACAAGTGCTCTTTACAATTACTTGATTCAGATCCGTGTGATTCTGCTTGATAGTCAAGTAATTTTGTTTATTATAATATACTTAGTACACATATCTTAGTACAGGGTTGAGAGAGGAGAGGGGAAAGTAGGAGATATAAATTTGTGTGTTTATTAGTAAAGTGCGGGGTATGGCTAGGGAAGAAGCAAAAGAGAAAGAAAAGTTAGGGGACTGTATAGTGATAATAATAGTGTAAGGTATAGGTAAAAATAGACAAAAAATTATCAGTTGTATAAAATATAATAACAAGGTGGAGGATAATGCTGCTACAGTTACAAATTAAGGAGCTTTTTGATTAACCTGATGTAGAACATGAGCAGAGCCATGTATTTTTTAGATAGTTTTTAAGAGAGTATATGAAGGATTTCTCTTACTGTTCTCTCCCACTTTTTTCTATGACAATGTTTTCCTGTAGACAAATTCTGGTAGGCTGTTGATGTTTTTGCCCCTATGCATTACATTAGGATTGGGAGGTAAACCTTTTTCATACCTAAGAAATAAGTACTCCAAGGTTTGCATTTGGAGTGAAATGGCCACAGCCATTTATTTATTTGTAGCCACTTAAACCAAGTAAAGCAGCTGCAGTTACCTAATCTGCAGAAAACAAAGACTTGGAGGGAGTGTCAGTAGTCATAACAGACATTGGATATCAGAATGGAAAATTTCATGTGGTTCCCTTAAACATGCACAGCCAGTAAATGACTTAGATGGTCCTGCCATGCCTACAGGTGGCTCTCACCAAGTCTGACAGGGTGAGGGAGCCAGACTATTTGAATCCTTGTCGCCTCCTCCTGCCTACCCCAAAATGTTTTTCCAAATATGACCTTCTCTAAGGGGTTATGATCTTTTTTTGTCACTCCCTAAGCATATCCACAGAGTATTTCCACCAGACTCTGCTTTTCTGCTCTGTTTGAACATTTGCAGTCCCTGTTTTGCCAGTTGGACCCCATCCTTATACAGTTGTGTCATTCTATCCATAATATTGATGTGCTTTAACTCTGCACTGCCAACTGCCTTTGGATATCTTATGAACTTGCAGGTAAGTTTTCATATCTTTCCCATTTTAACACATTATTTGCTGCTCTCCATTTTTGACTTTGGGCAGTCTTCTCTTACACTTTAGCCTAGGGCTACTCCTGCATTGCTGATTCAGGCAGTGTTACCATACACTTTGGCCTAAGGCCACCTTTCTTTTTACTGTGTCATAATGCTTGCAATGTGCAGCCTTCTCTTGTTGGCTTTGTACACACTTTAGCCACATCACTCTAGCTTGGGGTTACCTTTCTTTTAACTGTTCCAAAATACTGCAGCTGTAGACCAAAATGATAAGCAAAGAACTGTAGCAACATCATTAGTCAGTCAAAACATATCAAGCAGTAGTTGACATTGCCTTGCTTCTTGAACTTTCGTGGTGAGTAGTTCTATTTCATCTCTGAGCTCCTCAGATATGGATGCAAACCCTCTGTTCCTTGAAATCTGCTCATCTTATCCTCTCTGTTCTATAAGTTAATTGAGTTATCCATTGTCCAGACTCCCTTTGACCCTGTTTTGTCACATGCAAAGAAAAGAGCACATTATCAAAGTGAAGTCTGACATTTTATATACACACTTAGCTTCTGTCCAACAAATTACATTACATTTGTCTGCTCTGGGCATGGGAAACGGCTCCTGCTCTAAGTAAATACTGTAAATGTGTTGCAAATTTGCAGCTTTCCAACCCTGGCATCATCACTGCCTTTTGCAATATTGCTCTTAAGTGGTAACTAGAAAGTGGAGAATATTATCCTGACAAAACTTCTCCAAGTACCCTTATCTTGATAAAATGCCTTACTTGGTCTCTTACATACCATTTGGTACCTTACAGGGCCCTTATTTCCTGGTGTGTGCTCGTAAATTGCTTATCAGTTTTGCTACTTGCCTCCTGTTCTCAAACCCCTCTCTATGGCCTAACATCCTGAGCCTTCAGTACAAGTTTCTGGGTGACTATGCAGACATTTTGGGTCTTTCATGAAGAACTTGAAAACTTTGGGCTCCATGACTCGGCACTTTTTAAATGTTTGAATGAATCATATAAGTGGCCACACTGGCACCAGCTACCTGTTTACTTCTCTAAGGTTAGTGTATCTAAACACCACTTAAGCCCACTTAAACCCCGGTTCTTGGATGGTCTGCTGTTACTATTACAGCCCATGTTACTATCATCAGGCCTCTTAGATGTTCCAAAACTAAGCATGGCTTTGAATTTCTTCTAGAAGCCAGGCTTTTTGAACTTGTCAAACTGGAAGTGACAGACTCAGCAATGGAATATGTTCCAAAGTGAAGTGTTGCATACACCATTGAAAAAAGGTAAATAAATCTTTAACCATACATCTGTGCTTTTTTTCTGTATTGTGCACTTTTACATACATAAACCTCTTGAACAGTTCCGTTTCAAAACCATGATGCTGAAATGCAACCATTTAAATTCCCTTGTGCTATTCCGTCAGTATTTTCTTCCTCATTCTGTGCTGTGGTATTGCAAAAGTCTGCTTGTTATATACTGTTTTGTTGTCATCATATACTCATGTTCTCTGTTACCATGTTGACTGTTATTGTTCTTTTTGTCCTGTCATTGTAAATTAATGTGTAATTGTTCTCTGTGGGTCTCTGCTGAAAATGGGTTATGTTCTTGGTAAACAGGCATGATTCTGTCACTGCACTTATGATGTTGTGTACTAGGTGGTACTAAGGTTAATTTTTAGATATGCAGCTTCCTCCTAACACTTTCTCTTGCTATAGAATTTGTTGCATTCCCATCATTGTTATTTAATTGTTGTTTAATGTTGCTGGTGTTTACCATGTTCAGATTTTGGCTGCAGTTTGTGTTATGTCTAGCCTCAATATCTATAGATGTATTTGAGTTCTTTCTTCGTCACCAGTTCTGAATACTTGTCGACTTTACTTACTTATCAATTATCTTCTTTTACTTCTCTTGAATTTGTTTTTACTAAACCAAGCAAAATTGGCACAAAGTAGGAAAACAGATCCACTACAGACTGCCACCCGTAAAAAATAATTTATCAAAGAAATTAAGCACCTTTGTCGCGTTTATAACAAAGACTTCCTCAGAGACTTCTTTTGCATTATGCATTAGGTCCAATTGCTACTCTTTGAGGTAACCAGAAAGTACTGTCTGGTTAGGTGACATATTCATTCACATTGTGTAGGTAAATGAAAGATTCAAGGCCAAGGTGCCTAGCTCATGGTCTTTTTTCTTTATTAAATTGCCAGATAGTATCTCCTCTTGGGCTTCTTTGACTTATTTTCCCCTTCTTCTAGCTTTCTGTTTCACTGTTTAACTGAATATCTTCTATGTAACTGTGTTCTAAAACATATGACTTATTTCTCTTATTTTTTATCGGTAAACATTAAGTGCATACTGTAAGTTTTGTTTAGTGTTTTGTGTTGCATTGATTTTGATCTAAACAGAAAAATGAAGGTCTAAATGGTCTTTAGTGGTCTGTTGCAAGACCCTTTTTAACAATAACCTGGGCATTGGCAAAAACAGAATTGCAATACTTTCTTTTGTTGACAAGTGAAATAAAGAGATATAGTAAGAAATAAATATTTAGATAGTTAAAAGTGGTTAACAAAAGCTAAAATCAAGAGAAAAAAAGGCTAAAAGACATCAGAAATGAGGAAGAGCAGTTTCCCAGTGAAACCTTATATCCACTAATGGAGAGTATGCTTGATGGGATAGCCGTGTTTGAGAGAAAGTTAGCTCAACAGAAAAGAATGAAAATTTTAAGAGACACTAATGATTTCCAACTTGGACATGTGTTTTGTTGGCCACGCGGCAATCAGAATGCACAAGTGAGAGACAATAATAGACCTTGTGTTGTTCCAGGAGAGACTGTGATTCATACCGGATTATCTATTCCCCCTGTGAAAGTCAATACACCTAATGAGGTAATGTGTATGTGAATGGTTCGGTAGATACTTCAAGTGCGAATGACATTATTTGCTCTGATGAATCCAGAGACTCTAGAGCCCCTGTAGAGCAAACAAAGAGTCCATCATCTGTGAACGTAAACTTGACAGACTATGTTGAATACACAAAATTTATTTCTGAATGTTGTTATTAGTAATAATAATGCTGACAAAGATAGGGTGGTTCGCCCCAAAGTCAGTACTGTACAGCAACCTCTTTCCAGTACGACTCCTTTGATTAATGTACGTGCTGATGGCATCCCTTTTCCCTTGCCTGTCCGGACGGAGAGGTTTGGGAGGAGGGACAGGTCCATGAGCAGGGGCCGTCGGAAGAGGAAGCTGTCGGGGGAGTATCAGCAAGCTCAAACATTAAAGAAAATTTGGAGCAAAATGTGATATCTTTGGTTGTGAATATTTCTTCTTATGTGTTAAATGAGTTCGAACTCGGTGTGCTTTGTAAGGGTCTTAATTTCATTCCCTCTACAAATAGTAAAGTTACAGATACTGTGTTAGACCTTAAAATGTTTTGTAGGAACGTCATGCTGAATTACCAATACAGTAATATTCAGCTTGATGGGCCCAATGATAATTTACCACATCAAATAGTTGGTTTTAAGAAACCGAGCACCTACACTCCTGTTAATCATCCATTGCTAGAAACATATATGAGGTTAACTGAAGAAAAACTATTTGAGTATTATGATAATTGTTTAGGTAAACATAGGAATGGTTTGAACTTTAACTTAACTATGGATGAGAAAAAGGCACTGAATGACCTGAAGGGTAATCATAACATCATTATAAGACCAGCTGATAAAGGTGGATCTATTGTTGTTATGGACGCAGTACAATACAATGCTATTATGTTAGAGATGCTAGGTTCTATCAGGTGATGAGAACTGAAGAGGTACATAACATCATTAGAACAATTAAAAATTCTGTTGAAGAGATTTTTACTATTGGTTTAATTTCTAGAGATTTGTTGAATTTCCTCATAGTATCTGACCCTGTGATACCCATCATTAGAGGTCTTCCTAAGATTCACAAACATCTCAATGCCCCACCCATGCGCCCGATTGTTTAGAGCGGTGGATGGAGCACTGAACCGCTATCTATTTTTATAGAGAAACATCTTAGACCTGTTATTAGTATGAATAAATTTGTCCTTCAGGATTCTAAGCAATTCCTGTTGGATTTGTATGAATGTATTAGTAACATAAGTGATGTTGAGGCGTTAACTTTTGTAACAGTGGATATTCAATCTCTTTTTACCATGATACCCAATGATTTGGGGATTAGTTATATACAGGAATATGTACGTTTGCATAGTGATTATGTAGAAGGGTTTATTGAACTGATTTGCTTCTTTTTGGAGATAGTATTAGAGTGTAATATCTTCTCCTTCCATGATCAGATTTTTATTCAGAAACCTGGCGTAGCTATGGGCACTTCTTGTGCCAATAGCTACGCCAATATGTTTCTAGCCCATTGGGAAATGTAACACTTTTCAAGTTGAGGGATTTTGAGACAAATGTATTGTCCTATCGATGTTTTGTCGACGATTTGTTTTTCCTGTGGAAAGGCACCAATTTGGAGTTGCAGACTTTTTTCAATAATATGAATGAGTTGTGTGGACATTTGAAATTTACGATGGCTTTTTCTAAGACTCGGATTGAGTACTTAGAGTTGTTCATAGAGAAGTTACAGGGCTCTATTATTAATACAGGTGTATTTCGTAAAAGTTGTTTTAAGAATACACTGTTGTGTAGAAGCAGTATGCACCCCAATTATGTTTTTCGCAACCTTATTCGTGGGCAAGGGATTAGAGCGTCTAGACTGAACCCTACCCAGGAAGGTTTTGAGTTAGAGAAAGAACAACTTGTATCGAGGTTGTTACAGAGGGGTTATAATAGAATGGAAATTTCTAAATGTTGGGATGATATGGAGGTGCTTAGAGATAGTGTAGCAGCACCATATTATGGTCCAAGAATAGAAGGAGGGAATTCTGGTAGTTCTGAAATGTCACAAAAGTATGTCAAAGTACCTTTGTTTTTTACTAGAGATCATCGAGCACTTAGGGAAATCTTTGAATTATTTTGGCCGATTTTACAAGTAGATTCAGAAATAGGTAGTAATAGTTGGTAGTCATCCTTCCTTTCATTATAGGAATACAAAGAACCTGAAAAGGTTATTGTGCAATGACAATGATGAGCTTTCCACCTTATGTGATACTGGTACCACGCAGCCATGTGGCCGCTGTAATTTTTGTGGTTTGATTAATAACTCTGAATATTATGACCATCCTGACTTAGAGAGAAGGTTCATGTTTCGTGTTAATGCTAACTGTAGGACCACCAATGTGGTATATCTGGCAGAGTGTATTTCATGTGCCTCTTTTTACGTAGGAAAGACGAATAGGTCTTTAAGAGAACGCATGAGAGAACATCTGTATTGTATACGTAGAGGCACTGAGCATAATGCCCTCTCAAAGCATGTTATTAGTCATGATGTCTCACATAGGTTTAAATTTAGAGTCATTGACATTGTTATGCCCACAGTAAGAGGGCGTGATGTCCGTAACCAAACTGAGTTTAAAGAGAATAACTGGATGATAATCTTAAGAGCTGATAGGGGCAAGGGTCTCAGTGAACGTGTTACAATGAAACCCTTGCTTAAGAAAAGGAGGATACCTAAGTGAATTTTAAAAACTTAATTTTACATAATTTTATTTATTTATTCTGTATATACTACTTGATATTATTTTTCCTACAGATGTTTTTATGTAGGTGACCCTATATATGTTTATTGTTTACATTTGCAGGGTTGTAAGAGAATTGAAGTTTTTCCCTTTAAATGTATGGTGCTGTGCTACATCTATTTGTGATTGGAGCATTTGAAATTTTAATTATGTATTTATAGACCTTGTATTTGGATCTTTTGTAAGGTCTGAGGAAGCATTGTTTGTGAAAGCGCTAATTTAGTTCAATAAATATTGGATCCGTTTTACATACTTTAGAGCTTTATTTGTATTTTGATGTGGCCTTGGCCGTCCCCAATCTCGAAGAGTTTGTTGGTTTATTTATTATTTTTGTGAGTGAAGGGATGCTTATCCTTTGGGTATTTACTTGGTTATATATTATAAATATTTAGATAGTTAAAAGTGGTTAACAAAAGCTAAAATCAAGAGAAAAAAAGGCTAAAAGACATCAGAAATGAGGAAGAGCATTTTACTAGACTCCATTAAGTACTTTTGTCTTGCAAGTTTAACAGCTTTCTCATACCGTTTTATTTGACTTACTTGCATTCTTATCAGATGACTGCTTTTGTCCCCGTTTTCTTATAGTTATGTCTGCCTACAGTTTCTTTTACAGTTAGTACAAGTACCTGCGAGTAATGATTACTACTGTTCCTGGAGCTTTCCTTCCAGGTTGTCCATTGAAATGGTGCTTACTCCATTGAACATTCCTGTTTAGTGAAAGAAATGACTTGACAAGTAAAAGGAAGTAATGGCCTGTCTTTCAGGATTACCTCTTCTACTCCTCCATGGTAATGTTCCCTTCTATTGCCAACATACAGTGTCTTGCTGAATGCATATCCATTGTTTATTCCAGTGAAAATAATTCTGCTCTAAGAAACTTTCCTTTTAGCAGGACTTCTGTTATGCATATTTTCTTCCCAGGTATGTCTGAAAATGGGCTTTGCCTGGAGATGCTTCCATTTTAATAATTGAGAAAAATGCACAACTCCATTGGTCACTTAATGTGTGTTTTGTAGTTTTGACTTGGACAAAAAAGACGTAAAGAGGGTGCAAAACCTGTTATGTTCTCCCATATAGAATATACCCCTGGCATGCAGTGGACACTAGGAGTGTGGTAGACTTCCCCTGTCAAAGTTTTCCTTGGCCTGTGCTTAGCGCAGTTGTAGTTCCTTTCTTGCATGGCACTTATTGGCCCGAGATTATAGGCCTCTGTCAGAAAAAAGGCTTCAGTGAGTTACAGTTTATGTAAAACCTAAAAATTGCCCTTGTCCTAACCTTCTCAGGCAGTTGCTCCTGCTCCTCATGTTTAATATGTAATCTAGGCTACAATACACTATAACTTTCTTGAGTGGTTCTTGTTGAACCTGTTACCATGTTGACTGTTATTGTTCTCTTTGTACTGTCGTTGTAAGTTGAAAATCAAGATCAAGCGAGCTTTTGCCCTTTGCTCCATGGGAGGTTTCTGTCCTCCCTAAGCTCACCTTAGGACACATTTCTTCTTCATTTGATCTAATCTGCTTCCCCTGAATCACCAGTTTTGCATGTATTGTCATGATATCATCTTGTCACACTTAGCATTTTTTTTTTAATTTTCGGCTTCAGCTAAAATCTTGCATCAGTATGCAGTAAAACATTGCTTTACACCACACAAATCAGTTGACTAGGCTTCAGCTGTGTGCTTGATGTTATGATGCCACCAGGCAATGCATTCTTGCATTGTGTTGCCTTCATGTGAAGACTTCCTTACTGAGAAATTCTGTCTGCTACTTTCAAGTGTCATCTGGGTGTCTTTTGAAAACTTTAATGACTTTGGATATTCTTCCCTTGAGTGCTGTTATTCTCCAGATTTACTGTTTTTGTATTTATTTGTTAATTGAGTTAAGTGATCTGGGGTAAGACCTTTTTAACCATGTAGTGGGCATTGGCTTATAGAGAATTGTGATACCTTGTTTATGATACCTTGTTTATTGACAAGGGAAATAAGAGTTGCAGTAAGAAATAAACAGTTACAGCTCATTAATAGTCAGAAGAATCAGTAAGGATCTAAGCAATTCATACATAGACATTTTCAGTGCTACACTCAGCATTCACATTGTAATGACAGTTTTTTTTAGCATAATGCAGACAAATGTTGAAAGTGAGGCTGGAGATGGTGAAACAGAGTTTGGTAGAGGGGGGAAATAACTATAGCTAGTAGCTAAAATGTATTAAAATGAAATATCAGAATTACTTCCTATTCTCATTATTTGAATTAATTTATATACAATTTAATTTATTTAATGCATTAGTCACTTGGGATCACCCTTGTCATTGTCTGTAAAGCACTTACACTGCTAGATATTAAAACATTTTGGGATCATTGACTGCCTTTATCAGTAAAGCTGGTAGTCATCAGTTATGTGTTTGTATGTTAACATAGTTCTATTCGTTGCCAATGTCCTAGAGAGTTCCATATAGCTAAAGTAATGTTTATTGAAGGCTGTACTGTTGTTTGTCTACTTTAGCTAAGGATCCCCTGATTCTGTTTTCATAGTTGGTAGTTGCTGGGTCTTGGTGTTAAGCTTATGGGCCGGTAAGAACCCAGTAGTCAAGATGAGCAAGTTTAAATTTGTACTGAGAAGTAGCAATGCTTGTGCTATAACTGGTAGGTAGCTAATTTTTGGTAATGATAGACAGTGGTGCTTGTCTCAAGGTGATACTGAAATTAACATACATATTTTGGTTACTGTGTTTTCATAACAGGTAAATGACATGATACCAACTTTTGTAGCAAGCCAGCTATGTTTCATGCAAACCAGAATCCTAGATAAAAAGACGTGTGAACCTGTAGGCTCTCATGAATTGGAGCTGAAGGTTTGTGCCAGAGTACCCAGTTTTCATCATTATGCCATTATAAGTTCTGTATAGATAACAAGTCCAGGCAATTTTCAGTAATAAAACAAGCTTTGCAACTTAAAATGCTCTCTTGTCATGTTTTTGAACTTTGTTTTAAGCCAACGTGTTATGTGAAGTTATATTGAACTTGTTTTTTTAAGCCAAATGTGTGTTTTTCATAGATTTAATACTTTATTAGAAAATTCTTCCTGCATGATTCAGTTTGTGGTCAGTTTTCTGACTTGATAGCCTACGTTTTAAGTAGAGCAGCTAGTTTTCTAAAATAAAGCTACACACACTTCTTATGAGTTGAGGTCATTGTAATGCGTCTGAGAGTAATCCGTTGACTTATTTACCACCAAAAGATAGATTTTATGTGTGTGCTATCAGAAAACGTACTTGGCCTTTTCTTCAAACTCTCGTCTAGCTTACATATTCAGGATGTTTGCATTCTCACCTGAAAAAGAAAACAGCTTGTAGAAGATGTGTTTAGATCTTGCCAGTTCAGTATCTTTCACTTGTATAACCCTTTTCATGCAGGGTTTGAAGCCAAGGTTTGAGTAGTTCTGAATTGTATTAAAATGCACCATGCCTGCTGCAGGTTACCATTGTTCGTATTAATTACATTGTGTATGCTTCCAGACAGAAACCCTACAGCTTCATGACTCTGTAATTTATTTATTTATTTTTCAAAGAACCAGAAGCCAGTTTCTATTGTCAGAATCTATGCTCCTCCTTAATTGGCCACTCCTTTTAGAAAAAAAAAATTCCTTTATCTTCACCCAGCTCATCTCCTCTTCTACATTTCTTAACAAATCCACCAACTATAGCTCTAATATTGACTAGATCCTCATTACCAATCCCAGTCTCTACTCTCATACTTGTACATTACCGGACTCCATCAGTGATCACTGCCCCATACAAACCCTCAGAATCTCCCCAAACCTCACAGATACAAAGAAATCCAAACACTATCTACTTTCAACCCTGACACATTTAATCACATCCTCTCTCAAATTAACTGGACTTCACTCTTTACATTGCCCCTAGATAATGCTATCTCTTTCTTTAACTCCACTTTTCTTAACATACTCCACTCTCTTGCCTCTTTACGTACTGTCAGAGTCAAATCCCATAACTCTCCCTGGCTATCACACACAACTCGTACTCTCATGCACAAAAGAGACTGTGTATGGAAACTCTGGTCCAAAACTAAATCTCCAACCCATTTCCAAACCTACAGGGTACTCCAAAATCTCACTAGAAAGCAGATTAATCAAGATAAAAATAATTTCTATCACCAGCCTCAATCATCACAATCCAGTAACCCTAAGAAGTTCTGTAGCACTATTAACCAAATTATCCACCCAGGTAATCCATCAACACCCAACCCTTGTCCCAATAGCTCACCCCTCAAAACTGCCTCCTCCTCTAACTCCTATTCTATCAACACTATGTCAGCTTAAGCAAAATTCTTCCCTACCCCACCCCCCACACACTACAACACCACCATCTCAGGTTAACTTCTTCCTCTCCCTAAAAACAGTTCCCACTAGCTACATTAAAACAAACGACTCATCAAGCTAAAACCCTGTTCCTCATCAACAGACAACCTTCCATCTATCTTCCTAAAACATGCTGCTCCATCCATAGCATACCCAGTTCCCATCCTAATTAACCGTTCTATCACTGAATCTACTGTTCCAACCCTTTGGGGAAAAAAAAATACTATCCCTATACACAAGGGCGGAATCTCTTTAGAACTCTGAAACTTTCAACCAGTTGCTGTAGTTTCTCCCCTCTCCAAAGTCTTTGAACACTGTATACACAAACAAGTCTTGGCCCACCTACTACAGTACACTCTGATCACCCCTACCCAACATGGCTTTAGTCCTCACCATAGCACCTCCACTGCACTTATCTCTTTCACTAATACTATCTCCCAAGCCAGAGACAATAATAAACTAATTTCTTGTCTGTTCTTAGATCTGTCCAAAGCTTTTGACACAGTTTCTCATTCTATCCTTCTTTCAAAACGTTCTCAACTTAACCTTTCCCCAACAGCTATTTCTTGGTTTAGCAGCTACCTCTCAGTCTGTCAAATGGCTGTCTGCTCTCTCTCCTTTTCTCCTTATTAACACAGGTGTTCCTCGGGGCTCCATCCTTGGACCCCTCCTTTTTAATATTTTTACTAATGATTTCCACAAATCTTGTACCCAGTCATCTGTTATACAGTACGCAGATGACTCTACCATTATTTCTATAGCTGATAATCCTACTGAACTACAAACCCTCACACAAACATCTTTTAACCTTACCGAAACTTGGCTAACTCAACACCTTCTTATACTTAACCCCCAAAAAAAACAAAGTTGCTACTTTTTCTCCCAAAATCCCATCTCTCTCTTAAATTCTCCTTCACCATCTCTTCACTAAACAACAATATAATAGCTCCAGAAACCCATACTAAGCTCCTTGGAGTAATTATTGATGACTAACTCAGATTTGACCTTCAGATACATCACAGTATGAAGAGAACCAATCAAAAGCTTGGTCTTCTTTATAGAAATAAAAAATGTCTTACTCCTGAAACTAGAATAACCCTTGCTAATGCCTTTCGCCTCCCTAATATCTTTTATAGCACACAAATCTTTACTAACCTTCAGTCTACACTTCACTCTAAACTTGAATCTACCTATAACAAAGTGGCTAGATTTGCTGCAAACTTGCCTTACAAATCTCACCACTGCCTTGCCCTCAAGTCACTACACTTGCTTGACTTACCAAACCATTTCAAATATATCCAACTTCTTACCATTAACTTTATTCTTAACAAACCACTTTCCTGTCCTAGTCTCTCTTCACTAGTCTCCTATTACACTCCCACTCTATCTTTAAGGAGCTCTGATCAACATCTTCTACAAATTTACAAACCTAACAAAAGTGTAGGAAAAAACTTATATAGCTACTCTCCAGCCATCCTCTTGAATAGGCTTCCCTTGACTCTAAGCAGCCTATCCCAGACTCATACTTTCAAAATCTCTCTTAAACACTGCCTTACTCACCTCACTACTTGCCCCTGTAACCTCCCCCTTTAACCTAGTACTCATTTTTGTCTCTTCACACCTCTTTCACCATTCCTTTATCAGCTTTTTATCTTTTCATCCCTTCCTATTTTCCTATCAAACACCCTCTTCCCTCGCATCTGCCTGTCACCACTTACCTTTTACCTCATGACCTGCTCTTTCCTACCTAACTCTTAACAATAAGAATTTTTTAATTCTTTTTTTTCTGACTTCTGTCCTACACTTGTACAGTGTTATTTTCTGATTTTAAAAATATGAAACTAAATTTCCACAAGACAAACTCAGTGAAAACCACAGATATAGTATGGACCTTCAAAGACCACTCCAAACTTTGCAAAAAGGCACACGTTTATTGTAAAGTGCTTTTCATCTCTGTGCTTACAGAGACTTCCTCAGACAAATTTGAAAAGAAACTTCAAAATATTTAAGTCAAACTTTAAAAATTCACATGACTAATATTAATCCCAAATCATTACCTTTCTTAAGAAAAGACACGTTTAAATCATATGCTGTAATGGAACACATTAATATATATATATAACATTGATACAAAATCTTTTTCAATCATTAAACCTTATTCAACATATGATGACCTTCCAACCCTTTCATAGGAATCCCAACCTGAAAATTAATAATCAATTAATAGATCTTAAAAAATTTCCACTTATGATTAACTTAACTTTACTTGATATATACCCATATCTTAATTATTCAACTCATGAATTAAGACAGGAAATGAATATTCCTGAATCTTACTTAGTCATATTGAGACAGATAAAGAACTTTCCATAAGTTACTTTAAAGATTTTAAAGTTAATGATGAGGACTTAACAAAATACTCAAATTTATGGCAAACTCTTTTACAAGATGCTAAATTTATAACATCTACAAGTAAACTGATAAAAGATTTCAAATATCAAAATCAAGTACTCTTGTCAAATTATTGGAAAGAAAAAATACCATTGATGGAAGAAAGTAAAATATTAAAAGCAATTAATTTAAAAATAAAATCAATCTCTCTTCAAACGTTAACATTTACCCAACTTATGATACTTAATAATGCTTACTATACACGTCTTAGCTTGCATAAATTTAACTCTAAAAACTTTCCTAAATGCCCATACTGTAAAGATCAAACTGCTGACCTCCTTCACATGTTCTGGAGCTGCAAATGTATATATAATCTTTGGAATTCTTTAAAAAATTCAACTTCAAAAGATGGGTTACCAAAATTCAACACTTTCTTGGGAATTTATGATTTTGCATATCCCTTCAAATAATTTGTCTAGATCCCAAATTACCATATTCATAAATATCTTTTATGAATGAAATATATATATAATGAAACTCAGCATAGCTACAAATTGGTTGAATCCATCTCAAACTTCATGGGACAACTTTAAGATTTTAGCGATGAAACATATATTAGCCCACAAATTACTAATTAATGATCATAGCAAAAATATAAATAATCCGAAAATATGGGAACAAATTTTCAATATTATATTGGCTTAATGTACTGAACCCAGCTTAACCCCTGGACATATATACCTTAAAAGGAAAAGTTATCAGAAATTAATTATTACAAGATATTAGGTCTACTGATAATCTTCTTCATATGTTCTTTTCTATTGCTCTTTGTTAACCGATGGAAGCATTCATGTAAGTAGTGTATATATGTTGTAGTATTGTTGTTAGAACCATTATTGGGGAATTATCTGTTTTTTATTTTTTGTTTAATGTTGTATGAATAAGTGGTAAAACAATAAAGATTTATTATTGAAAAAAAAAATCACATGACTCCCAAACACCTATCATTCACCAGAATGCATTCAAATAGTTAATTAGCCTCATTAATGAGTTTGTTCTCAATTAAGGCCAAGCTTTCTTGTTCAGGCAGTTGAGGCAGTAAACACTGCCCACATGTACCAATTTTATTTTGAGCCTTGAGTAATTCCTTGAACTGTTGTACTTTCTTTCCAATCAACTTCCAGGTCTTCAGCTTGGCCTCTGTTGATCTTAGAGCCTTCTCTGACCGCTGCTTGCGGCAACTAGTGGTTTATGCTGTGGGCTGACTTTCACTGGGGATGACTTTGCAGTCATGGAGTCTACCCCAGTACCTTTTCCTTGCTAGGAGGAAGTCTACCTGAGTTGCATGCTGGCTGCTCTTGTGTGTGATCTTGTGACGGTCTCTCTTTCTGAACCATGTGTTGACTACTATCAAGCCATTTGCCAGACAGAAGTCTAGAATGGCTTCTCCTTCTTTATTCCTGTTGCCCCACTCATGTGGACCCAGGCAGTCCTCATATCCTCTTCTGTCTGTTCCAATATGTGCATTCAAGTCACCCATTATAAACACCATTTCATGTTGTCCTGCTTTGTCTAGTAGGTCCTGCAACTGCTGTCTGAATGCACTCTTTTCCTCACTATCACAACCCTGCTGTGGGGCATAGACAGAGATTATGAATACTGCCCTATCATTACACTGGAGTCTGAGTGCCATGAGTCTGGCATTAATTCTGATGATATCCCTCAATGCCTTCTGAAGCCTCTCTCTCAACACAATTCCTACACCATTTCTAGCCTGTCCCCCTCCTGAGTAGTAGAGTCTGGATCCCAAGCCAAGTGGCTTTGCTGCACTGCCTTTCTATCTCATCTCTCGGAAACATAAGATGTCCAGCCCCCTCCATATCATCATGTCATCCACTTCCAAGCTGCGTCCTGTCAGTGAACCTACATTAAGCGTAGCAATTCTCATTTCATGTTTGGCGGGTTGGTTGGTTTTACGTCCAGTCCAGCTTTCGCTGAACAGAGCTATCCCAGTTAACCTAGGTTGGGCAACTAGACACCGGCCAGCCAGTAAATTATTGACCCAGGTCTGCTGGGCTTTATGGCGGGCACATGCTGACCAATAGGGCACATATACCCCTCCCATCATTAGCAAGAGTCCCTGGTGTAGGTCAGAGTAGGCAGAGTCCTCAACTTGCCATTTTGGCGACATTAGTCAACATGACCAAGTCACCTAGAGAAATATTTTACACTATCGAGTGGCTAGCCCTGCCACGGCACGCAGTCTGTGATCTGTGCTCTCCTGTCTTGAGGATACTGCGCACCACTGTAGATGCCCATAGCGGTTGGTCTGTACAACTCTTTCCTCTATAGGGCACCATGTAGAGTCTGTGCTGCTGCCCATAGCTCCATTCATTGGTGAGTATCAGATGGAAACACTCTGCATATTTTTTGTACGTGGGAGAAACCCCATGGAGACGCAGGGAGAACGTGCAAACTCCAAACAGACATTGGTCAGAGGTCAGGATCGAACTTTTTACCTTGTGCATGTGAGGAGAAGACCTTAACCATTATGCCAGCTGGTCTCTTCCCATTTGAAAATTAATTGTGTTTGAAAGTTAATTTCTGTTAATAATAGAGGTAGATGCCATTTTTATTTATGACCCTGTGTTTTGTTTTCATATTATAGCCTCCTAACACTTGAGTGTTACAGTACTTCATAGAATTTTGTAAGCAGTGCCAGAGACATGCACTCTGAAAGGTGGGAATAACATTTTAGGTGTTTTCATTTATTTATTTATTGGAGTGATTAGCTGAGAATTATGACCCTCTGTGTTAAAGTGCAGTTTTCTTAATTGTCCTCCTTTTATGTCTGAATGTAACAGTTTTTATTAAAATGTATAGTATACATTAACAGCATAGGAAGCATGCTTTCTCTAACTGTACAGGTGCAACTCTTGCACTTTATTTCAGGGACTGTCTGAAGTCATTGTGCCAAAAAAGTTATATTAATTTCAGCAATACTTGTTTGGGAGTTGTTTCCTGCTGAGGAAGGAGACTGATTGAGAATGTCATGTTTCATTGCTTGCTAACAGATTATAGTTATTTATTTGACATTTGTTAACCTGGATAGGCCATCTGAGCAAAAGCCCTTTTTCAGTGAAGGCCTGGGAAGAAAAGCTCCACAGTACAAGTAAGCAAGAAAATTTGCAAAACTGAAGATAAATACAGTGAAAAATTTACAATAAAACAGTTAAGCAAATGCAGGAGCGGCCTTATGTCAACTGGTGCCCTGGGCAAAAGGGCGCCATGGTGCCCCCCACCACATCACCTGCTGCACCCATCCTGGTCTACCTACACCAAATAAATACTGGAAAAGTGCCCCTAGTAGAGTGGCGCCCTAGGCAGCTGCCTAGTTGGCCTATGCCTAAGGCTGGCTATGAGCAAATGTACAAAAAGCTCCACAGTACAATATAGTAAGAGGCATTATAACATTGAAGAAAAAACATAACAAAGAAATATACAATAAAACATTAGAATGTATTTGCATAACATGGTGAGTTTATGTTCAGAGGGTAATGTGAGTTATGGTAGTAGGGAAGGGAGAATAGTGAAAAAAAGGGTGTGTCCATGTGGGATGATTACAGAGGCAAATCCATGTGCTATTAAGGTACCTTTTGAGAGTTTTCTTGAATTCATGGATGTAGGAAATGTTTTTAAGGTTCATGGAGAGCTTGTTCCATGCAAGAACAGGGAAATAGCTGTAGAGATTCTGTCCAGTAGATTTTTTAGGTTTGTGAATATGTAAGAGACATTGGTCAGAGCTTCTGAGGGACCGAGGGGACTTAGAGGGAGACAAATGAGGAAATGCTAGGGCAAAAGGAGGGCTTATTCAAAATAGTACAGATAATGAGAAGTTGGGTAAGTAAGAGTTGATTAGGAAACTCTAGCCAGCTGAGTGTCTGGTGAGCATGACAGTGGTATGATCTTGAGGGCAGATAGGCTGCAAATCTAGCAACTTTGCTGTAGGTGGTTTCAAGTTTGGAAAGTAGTGAAGATTGTAAGTTAGTTAAAATTTCAGAGCTGTAAAAGAGTTGGGGAGAAGGTAAGCTTGGGCTAGTGAGATCCTGGAGTTGGGTGTGAGGAACCTTTTTGTTTCTGTATAGCAAACCAAGCTTTTAGTGGTTTTTCTTGCATATTCAAGTTCCTGAAGGAAATATAGCTGACTTAGTGACAGTTCTTGACAAATACTTCATTAGACTGAAATCAGCAAAACCATTTCACACCAAAAATGTACAGAAGCAACTATGGTTCTCTCAAAACACTGAAAATTGGGAGAAAAGAGCTATCACCTTCAAGCAGCAGTAATGACAGAAACTACCCTGTATTTATTCCACATAAAACAGGTCCAAAATGTAAGTATTGTGCTTCCACAGTCCCACTATTTATATGTAGTTTAGTCTGAATTCGCCCATAAAGTGTGTCTATTATCAGGGTGCACACAAATGACACTGGTGCTCAGGATCTGTTACCAGCCTCCATGAGGTCTCTACCATGACTACCAAATGAAGAAGACCAGATTCCAGTGTCTTCTACTCCCTCTTATTAAGAAGTATTACCATATTTACGCGCACATATACTTGCATACATATACGTACATATACATGTGTGTGTGTGTGTGTGTGTGTGTGTATATACAGATATGTACATACAAGCACATATATAGCATTGCATCTCTTGTAGCATGTCATAAGCTTACTGAACTTCACAAGACCTAAATATTTTAAAGCATTTTTTGCAATGTTTCAGTTCTTGGAGTCATTGTGTACTCCACTAGAATTATATGAAGTATCTTAATCTGAAATACCTTATTGATCCCTCAAGAAATTGCTTGTGTTACAACTGCATAGATAAACATAGCCACAGTATAGACCAAGTACATATGTTACATAATTAGATATGGCAGATACTATACTCACATATGTTACCCACATGTATAACAGCAACGCCTGACATAGGTACACTGTTGACCATAGCCAATGTATTGGATGAGTTGGATACGACATGTAGTAGTGGCATGAAAGGGGGGGCCTTTTGTGTTAATTTCCACTCGCACTAAGGTATGGGGTATTACACATTATGATACTTTAACGAAGGTATAGCATACTGCACAAAGATAATTGCATTGATGATTAATATTGCACTGAAAAAAGAGATAAAAAGGATGGGGAAAAAAGAAACGTGGGTAAGAGTTTAACATTGCACTGTGTGGTCTCCTTCAATAGTGGGGGTGATGCTAAGATGTTAGGAGGCGTTATAGAGTCTTATGGCTGTAGGCAGGAAGGATTGCCTGTGACGTTCAGTGGAACACTTTATGCTGATCAGTCTCCTGCTAAAGGAACTTCTCTGTCCAGCCACCACTATGTTGATTGGTTGGTCAATATTTTCCATGATGGACTTAGTCACGCTAACGTTCTTCTCTCAGCCACAGTTTTGAGGGTGTCCAGTTCTTCTCCAGCTATTGAACTAGCCTTCCTTACCAATTTATTTAATCTGTTTGTCTCAGCCTTCTTTATATTACTACCTCAGCACGTCACTGCGAAGATAACGCTGGCCACTACAGTCTCCTAGAACAACTGCAGCATAGTGTTGCTGACTTCAAAGGATCTGAGTCTTTGTAGTAAGTACAGCTTACTCTGACCCTTTTTGTATGGTACCTGTGAGTTTTTGGACCAGTCCAACTTACTGTCCATTACAACCTCAAATACTTGTAGTCCTGAACAATCTCAAGTTCACCCCCCTCCAATTGACAGAGGGGTCATTGGGGCCGAGATTGTGATCTCCCTGGATCTACTACCACCTCCTTCATTTTATTGATGTTCAACTGCAACTGATTAATCTCGCGCCAGCTCGCAAAGCTGCCCACCACACTCCTGGATTCCTCCTCATCTCCATGCCTGATTACTTCCTACTATGACTGAGATTCATGGCCAGTTGATAGTTTTTCTGCATCTCCACACTTTGATGGGACTACTTGGTTTTAGTCTAATGTCTTGAATCCCATTTTGTGACAGTTCAGAGTTCTCTTCCATTTTGTTAAGGTATGGTGGTGGTGCTGCGGTAGCGTTGTCGCCTCACAGTAAGACGCTGACCGGTTCGACTCAGCTAGAGCGTCTTCTGAGTGGAGACATGCGTGAATGGGTGTACCTTCGTTGAAGGTTGTGTGTTAGGGCTGGCAACTCAGCACGTAAAAATCAACTGCCAATCATTAGCGGACCGGAGTTCTGCTGTGGCGACCCCTAACCGGGAAAAGCCGAAAGACACAACAACATTTGAGTTTGAATGACTTGTGTGTTGTGTAAGCTCTTTGCTTTCACAATTGAAATGTACATCTGTCTGCTGTAACTGGATTCATTTTTTTCTGCTGCTTAAACATGTCTTGAATAGTCTTTTTACACTGTTATGAACATGAAAAGATCTGAGTTCTAGTTGTTGACTTTGCCATGACTGCAGAATTCTGGCTCTTTCTCCTACCTTCTAATCGGATACTTCACTTGAATGTCTGCATAATAAAAACATTTGTCTCTTCTGATTTAATTTGCATCATTTTGACTCTGATTTTTTGGCATCAACAAAGAAATGGGTAGTGTACTTTTTAGCCGTCTTCTCATCAGTGTTTCAAATTGTGAGTTGTTGAGTCTCTTTATTGAAGTTTTCCCATCTTACAGAATGGCAAACTGTCGGTAGAGATACTACTGGTGCTTTTTTCTTCAGATTCTTCACCGTCTGTTTTCTATTTCAATTTGACCAAGGTTAAGTTCACATGACTTTGTTTTAGTTACCACTCTTCCTCAAACGTTTTGAAGTCATGATTTATATATTCTGTAACATTGCCCTATAACATGGGGTATTCCTTATCTGTAAAATACAGGTTTCAGTGAACTTAACTACACTGGCAGTTGTAATGTTTCTCAGTCTGATTACTTCAGGGTACTTAATAACTTACACATATGTGTCCATGGTACATTGTTAAGTTAACATTTCTTTCTTTAGGATTATCATGGTATGAACTGTGCACTTTAAAGCTTTACACCACTTTTTTTGTTGTTGACATTCATGGCCAGTGCATTGTGCGTGTAGCTGTTTCATTGCATTTCAAAATTCCAAGAAATGACTTGCATATCCTGTCAAGCATCTGTTTCCTCAGTTGGGCTAAGTACTTTTAATATTGTCAAGCTTTGAACATTAAGCCTTTGCCACCACTTAGTTCTTCCTGTAACAAAGGGAAAATTGACTTAATATCCCTACTGATTTTTGTTTTTGTCATTTTTTTCTTCTGACTTTTTTCAGTAAATGCATTTCTGAATCATTGTATATATTCAAAACTTAAGAGTCTTTCATTGCTGACTTTATCATCCACAGAATGTGCAGCCTTTCTAATGGGTCCTCATTCTGATGTAATAAATATTTTTACTTAATGTCTGAAGTTTTTAATTCCTTGCATAGTCTCTGCCTCTCTCTCTCTCTCTCTCTCTCTCTCTCTCTCTCTCTCTCTTTCCACATCTTGGTCATACTTTTGTAGCTTCTCTGTAGTCTTGGACATGCTTTGGACACAGGGTTTTTGATTCTGAGAATTTCTGCTATCATCCATCCATGAATCCATTGCTGCTATCGCATCGGATTCCTGTATTGACACTATCCACATAGTTTACTAGGCATGTAGAGAATGGATGTAGTTTGCCATACATTCTTCTGTATTGCACATTCACATCACATGTTGTTGTGTCTTTCGGCTTTTCCCGGTTAGGGGTCGCCACAATGGAACTCCGGTCCGCTAATGATTGGCAGTAGATTTTTACATACCGAGTTGCCAGCCCTGATGCACAACCTTCTACGAAGGTATGCATCACATGTATGCCTATTTTATGTCTTTGAAGATGTGGGAGAGAGCAGGAGTATCCAGAGAAAATATTCGCAAACACAGGGAGGGCAAATTCCATATGGAAGGTATTCTGACAGAGAAGAGAAACATTTGGTAACTGTATCATGCGTTCCGGCCCCAAAATCCGGACAATACCAAGAAAGGAGGGGGGGTATCCATATTCATCAAAGACACCCACACCTCAAGACTGGTGGCAACGCACGATGCATCGGAGACCATCCAGGTGCAATTAACCATAGGCAAGACTGCTCTGCAAATTGTAGCATGTTACAGGCCACCCTCACAAACTCAGGAACCTCACATGGCCTTCCTGAAAACACTAGAGGGGATAAATGTATCACCAAACACCATCATACTAGGTGACTTCAATTACCCTAATATAGACTGGGAACACTACTCAAGCCCAAACACCCTAGCCCAAAAGTTCCTGGAATTCATAAACTCAAATGCCATGGAACAACTAGTCACCATCCCCACAAGAGGAGAAAACATACTTGATCTCATCATCACGAACATGGGAGCACAATGTTCAACACCGGAAGTATACCCCTCACTGGTGAGATCAGATCACAAACTAATCTCGCTGGAGGTCCTCATCCCACCCCACCTGAAATAAAAAGACCACAGTAAAGAACTTCTCGAAGCCGACTTCACACTTCTAAAGACTAGTGTGGTCTCCTTTAAGGCCCCGAGCCGACGGAAAACAGTACTCAAGCCGCTGAATCACTTACAAATGCCTTCTACCAGCACCTGCAGGACTGCATGGATAAGGCAATCCCAAGCAAAACAAAGACTCTTTGTACCAAAGGCAAGCGTCCACTCTGGTGGACCCCAGCCATAAACAAACTCTACAACAAAAGGAGGAAGCTACTACAAGATAGAGCAAAATCCTTAAAAGGTAAGACACCCTTGATCACTATAAGTAAAATCTAAGAGCTCTCATAAAATCATCCAAAGCAAATTTTGAGAGAAAAATAGCTAAAGACTCAAAAGACAATCATAAGGCCTTCTTTAGCTATAGTTAGAAACCTGGGAGGAAACTTCCAGATATGCTCAGAACTAGTTCAAAATCATGTGAAGATTACTGATCCTCCAGACATTGCCAACATACTGGCTTACAGGTTCAGTGCAAACTTCTCCCTCCCCCAAAAGGAGAGATATCTATACCAAGCGATTGCAGCCCCCAAACATCTCCAACGCCCAAGTGAGAACTGCTCTCTCCAAAGCAAAAACACAGCATCCATGGGACCTGATGGTGTCCCCGGCTGTGTGCTCCACGAACTCAACGAGGAATTAAACCCACAGCTAGGACAGCTGTTTAATCATAGTCTTACCTCTGGATACGCACTCCAGGAGTGGCGCACTGCAACTGTGGTCCCACTTCACAAAGGCGGTGCCTCCACCGACCCTGGAAATTACCGCCCATTAGCTTGACAAGCCTTATCTGCAAAGCCATGGAGAGGATCATAATGGACCTCATAAATAAAGACATAGGAATTTGCAGACTTTGGATCCATCCCAGTTTGGCTTTGTCAAAGGCAGATCATGCCTTCTAAACTTGGTTGACTTTTTGAAACAGTCACCAAAGCCATTGATGAGGGAAAGGCAGTCCATACAGCCTACCTCGATCTGGCGAAGGCCTTTGATACAATACCCCACTCGGGTATCATTGAAAAACTCATCAGCTTAAATGTTAACCCATACATCACAAGATGGGTTGCAAACTGGCTGAGTGACAGAACCCACAGGGTCAGAGTTGCTGGCGCCATGTCAGACTCAAAGCCCGTCACAAGTGGTGTACCACAGGGCTCAGTCCTGGGCCCACTCTTGTTTGGCATCTACTTTTCCAAGTACAAGCAAACACAGGGGTTATGGCTGACAAAGTTTGCAGATGACTGCAAACTGGGCCATAGTAGAAAACACATCTGACACAGATATCCTTCAGAAGGGTCTCACAGAAACGGATAACTGGTGCCAGAGCCATGGCCTAAAGTTAAATGCCAAAAATGCATAGTCATACCCTTCGGGAAAAACAAGGTTACCCCTAGCTACCAAATAGGTGGCAATCCACTGAGTACAGAAGAAGTTATCAGGGACCTGGGGACCCAGGTTGATAGTAGTCTGTCATTCGACACCCATGTAGCTAAAGTAGTTAGGAAGACCTTCTACATTGCCCACCTTATCATGAAGGGATTCTCATCTAGATCAAGGGAGGTCATAGTCTCCCTATACTCATCACTCATCAGACCAATGATTGAGTACAATGCCCCATTCGAATGTATCTGACCCGACACTTGCAGCAGCTGGAGAGGCCACAAAAGTTCCTCACCAAAAGGATAAAGGGTCTCAAACATCTGTCCTATGCTGCCCGACTGAAAGAACTCCAGCTCTATTCAGTCGCCACGCTTGCTCAGAGGTGACCTTTGCCTAACATACAAGGCCATGTCAAACCCAGATTTGATGAATATGCTTCACCTCAAAAATCTAGATCCGTCAGAGCCACAAGGGCGGAGACTTAAACCTCGACACGGCTATTAATAGGACGTGCTGGAGGGATAGATTCATCACCCAAAGACTCCCTATGCTGTGGAATAAAATCCCGGTATATGTGAGGCAGAGCACCTCGCTGGCCTTGTTCAAGAGAAATCTTGACCAATGGATGGGAGATCGCAGATATACCCCAGGGATTACCTCAGTGTCACTGCTCAACAGAGGCACAGCAAAATAATGGGTATAGTTCCCCATACTAAAGGGGTGGCGTAAGCCACAAAACTATGGGCTAGGCTTGTAAATGCCCTCGGGCAGATAGCTTAGTATGAACCTATGAACCTATGAACCTATTTGTCTCTTGTCATATTTTTCGTGTGACTCGGTCCATAATATCATCAGTTCCGTTCACAGTGTCTTCTAAGCCTTCAAGTAGTAGTGCAACAGTTCTTTGAAATACCTCTCTTTCTATTGAGTCACAAAACAGATATCATGGACATCTATACCTTCCCAATGACATTTTAAATGTTAGCAATTTGGAGCTTCATTAGTCTAGTGTTATGTGCCAGAATCCCTGGTTTGCATTTGATAATGAAAAGAGCTTAGTATTTGGCTGTAAACAATGGGTAACACTATCATCACTTTATATTTAGATCTTGTGACTCAATACAATTGCAAACATTGTCTTGTTTCACATTATGGACCATAACTATCCATACTTCTGTATGGAGTTCTGCTTCTTAATGACATCTGAGTTTTCTCTTCAGTTTCTGCTCAAGTCTACTTTTTTAACACCTTTATTAGATTATCACTTAAGACATTGGCAAACATACATTTATATAAAAGAAAAAACACGTTAACATGTTCACATTTACAAACATCGTACATCACATGCATGTTTATACTCAATTCCTGCCTTCCTTAAATCTCATTCCTCCTCCAAAACATTACTCTGCATGTATTGTTCTCACAATTTCCATTTTTACTATGTAGTTTGCCCCTATGCTTGATCCCACTTCCAGTTCTTTTATCTCTTTTACAATATTCGCTACTTCAAGTACAGTTGGTTTGGACGTTAATCTCCATTTTCTAGTAATTGCTTTTTTTTTTCTTTTGCAGCCACCAGAATTAAACTTAACAAGGTCTTACTGTATCCCAGCACAAAAAGATAATTTTCTTAGTTACACCCATTTGCTCACCTAGTATTTGTGATAGAGTACTTTGTAGGGAATTTTTAAAGTCTGCCAACTCATTACACTTCCCCAGTTGCATACTTCTTCCCTGTCACACCTCAAACATTTGACATCTACCTGAGGAAAAATTAATTGGAGTCTGCTCGGGGTATAAAAATACCTATGCAGATGATTTCATGCAAAAATCCTAAGTTCTTTTTTAACAGCAGCTAGTGCTGTAGATTCAACTTAAATACTCTAACAGAGAAAGTCTTTCACTTAGGATTCCCTTTTCACTTTCTCTTTGCCTGTACTCTATCAGTCCCTGATAGGGAAGGCAGTCTCCAGCCTACAGTCTAAATGTCTTCTTGGCCTCTTCCTATTCTGTTACCTTTCCCTATTTAGCTGTTTGCTCCTAATACATGGGTTCTTTTACTAGTTTTCTCCAGTAAATTCCAGTCCCCTCTTGCCTATTCTTCATGCCCCTAAATGCAGTCATCTCAGTCTGCATGAACTACTTTCTTCATTCTCGCATTGGTTTAATTCTTACAATACTTTCTGCTACTTTATGAATATGTATAGCTGTTGTTATTCTCTCTAAGAATCTGCATCCAAAATCCCTTTCAGTCCTTATTTCTTGAATCACCCTGCTTCATCATCATTATCCCTTTCCACTTTGAATTATAGCTTTGTGCTTGTGTTATGTATATGAGACCTAACTGTGTATCTCAAAAATATCCCTTCAAATCAGGTAATCCTAAACCACCTTATTCTACTGGTAGGATGAATTTATCCCACTTTACCCTCGCCATCTTCTCTTCCCAGATAAAATCCTTCAACTCTTTATTAACTACTGTCTACATATTCTTTTCTGGTTGATAAAAATATGCCTGACCTGTTTATAAAACGAAATGGATTAAAACCATTTTTACTGCTTGTATTTTGCTATCCATATCCATAAACAAGAGCTTCTATTTTCAATGTTTTTGAATTCTCTTTTGTTTAATCTGTTCCCACATATCCTTACCTGCCGCAATAGTAATTTTAACCCATACTCCTAAATACTTCATGTTATTCTGCTTCCATAAGTATGGGTATTGATAAACCAATTCACTTATGGGTACGTAGTTTATAACTATAGCCATTGTTTTGTCTGCATTAATAAAAAAAAATTGAAACTGTCTCGGAATGTTCCACAACACTCATGTCATTTTCTGGTTTTATCAGGTACAAAATAATATTGTATGCAAATAATGTCATACCTCTTTTTTTCCTTGAATTTTTGAGTCCCTTATTTTGTCAGTGGCTCTAAATATAATGCAAATAACAAAGGGGAAAGAAGACACTCCTGCCTGGTTCCTCTGTTCAGACACAAGTTATCAGAGATGAACCACCCTACTTTAATTTTTGCTTCCAATCCCTAATATAGCATCCTAATTAACCTTATCATCATATCAGAAAATGCCGATGTCTCCATTCCCTGCTCATAAAATCCCAACGTACTCTGTTGAATCCTTTCTCTGTATCAACACCCACCAAGAACAGTGGTATTTTCTTACATTCTGCTTCCTATTTGTTCTGTTAATGTTTTCAAATGTTTGCCTCCCCTTCACAAAACCACATTGATCCATAGCTTTCAATTTTAGCAAGCCCTTTGCCATTCTTTAGGTATTATAGACCTAAACACTTTATAATCATGATTTAAAATTGAAATGGGCCTAAATGTAGCCGGGTCTGATGGGTCTTTAATGTCTTTAGGTATTACAACCGCAACAGCTTTTTTTCAAGGATGTTGGTGCTTTTCCTCCTTTAAAAATACTGTTAAATAAAACCTTCCAGATCTTTATCACTTTTTTCCTTCCAGCCTTCTACAGAAATACAATCTTGCCCTGGAGACTTTCTTGTAGATTGATTATACATTACAAATTTTATCTCCTGTCCTCCTGTCTTAAGTGTTAATTGTTGAACCTCATCTATCTCTAACCTTGGCATACTGAAGTTTTCCATAAATATTTCCATTTGTACTTTTTGTAACGTTTTTCAAACTCGGCCCGGGAGTGGTGTATGGTTAAGTGACTTGCAAAGAGTCACAAAGTTAGGCATTAGAAGCTGATGGAATCAAACCTTGCACTGCTGGACCACAGGAAACAGCTTGTTAACAGCTCCTTAATCCTCTAAGACAACTACCAGACAATCTTGATTTCCATATTTCTCTGCTTTATACAAATGTTCATAAAATTTCTGAAATATCTATAATGCCTTTCATAGGATCTGTAGTTATTTTTATTGTTATAGGCTCTCTAAAGTTCGCAACGCAGTTTTCCACTTTTTGCTGCCTAAGTTGTTGTGGTAAGAGTTTTTGTGCTTTAGAGTTATCAAAAAACAGCTGCTTAACAGCAGTCTGTCTTTAAAAATAGGCATATTATCCAGCTATTCCCTTATTTTCTCTTCAGTACTCTGCAGTTGTTCCTCTTCTTGTTCTGTGAGATTCCCCTTATTCTGCAATATTTTAACCTTTATCAACCCCTCTAAATATTTCTTGGTGCTTCTTAACCATATCTCATTTTCTTTGTTTCTAACTTATTTTTTTATCCACATTCATTTTATCCCACTCACTGCCTGTAACTTCCAAAGAAATTTCTTTCTTCCCTAATAGATATTGAAGTATTTCCGCTACACATTCCTTAAATTCCTCTCTTTTTAACAGGTAGGTAGGGAAGTGCCAGTGTCTTATTTTAATTTCATTAGCCTGCATTTTTATCATTGTTGTTATTGGTGCATGATCTAAAGTAGTTAGTTGGATGTGTTTCAAAGCTTTCAGTTAAATGCACATGTTCCTGTGAAATATAATTTCTATCTAGTCTAGCCTAGTTACTGTACCTTGGGTAATATGTAAATTATCTCCAGGTTCCTACTACAAATATTTGCGTAAATGTCTTCATAAAGCTATCCTCCTTTGTTATATTTTCCCTTCTAGGTCCTCCATATACATCCTCACTATTGCAAATCAAGTTCCAGTTCCAACCAGTAAGTAATATTTCCTGCTGAAAGCTGAATTTTTCTCCCCATATTTTCTTAAGTTCCATGATAGCATTTTTAGGTGAAAAATGAATACATGCTAGTGTTAATTCTCCTCCTTTGACAGCAGCCCCTTACTACCACAAATCTACCATTATTGTCTTTTCCCCTCTTTTACTGTTATTGTTCTATCACTGTTGGAACTCCTGTAACAATTAGTATAATTACTCCCCTTTTTCTTTGTCCCTGATATTCTGTTGAATATCCATCATGAAATCCTTTCTTTATAAAATTCACATGCTCACTTCTTTCCAAATGTGTCTACTGTAGCATTGCTGTATGCACTTTGCATTTCTTAATATAATGCAATACTCTTACCTTTTTTCTTATACCTGTGAGGGCATTTACATTTCAAAATATGTTTAGTGAAACTATTATAAGAAGTTATTCCCACCTGTTATATATATGACAGCTTTTTAAATGTCTTATTTCCAACTTTTGTGTTACATTGTTAAATGCACCCACTAATGTTTTGCAGGTTGATCTCTTGTGCAGTTGTTTTGTCATCTCCCTTTAAAACTGTTACATTTTACAATATTTTGTTAAACCCTGGTTAAAAAAAACAAACTCAGAACACCCCACATAACCTGTCAACTTAAATAAAGCACACAGAACTATATATATATATCTTTAAATAATGAAGTTTAACCCTTCTGGTAGGAGCAGGTGTCTCAAATTGACAACAAAACACACAGACATAACGTAACGTAACTTTTAAGGTTATTCATGTTAAGATGCATGTTATGTTGCAGCCTGTGCAAATGAATTGTTCTGTTCTTGTCTTATCTTCATTCCCCTCCCAGATGTGAAAAATAGATTGTATGCTTCCAGAAAGCAGTAACCTTTAGCCTTAAAAAAAGTTTTTGCTTGTATTAATTCCTCCTATAGTCAGCTGATCTCCAAGGAACACAAATGCCAAATATACTCCTCTGCAAACCTCCCAACTTACATTGAACATTTAATTGCCAAATGAAAACTTTTCATTACATTCAGTTTTCTCTTATTTACTTGCTTACACAAAAAAATCTTATTAGATTAAGCCAAAGATGTTAATCCAAACATTCACCTGAGCAAAAGTAAGACAGATCATGTCAACTCGACATATATTATAATATGTGCACCTTTACACTGTATCTCCCACCTCAACCACTCAAGATTACGGCATATTAACAAACCATACTTTTGTTCAGCCTTTCTTCTCTCTCTTTATTGTAATACCAGCATTGCTTAAAACTGAAAAGGAAGAAAAAGGCACTTGTTTACTTTAGTGCCTTTATCACATACAATAAATAAAAAGCTGTAATGTATAACATGCAATTTATCATGAAAAGACTTGTACAAATATTAAAAACAAAAAAAAAATTACTTGGTTACTTTTCTTTTTTTCTCTCTCCTTTCCTTCAGTGTCCTTACAAACATTTATAACATGAAATGGGGCATATGAATTTCAGTCCTGTACAAGTTTAACATCGTCAACAAAAGTCCAGTCTTTCCACTTTTTCTTATAAAGCCATATTTCACAAGTTTGATTGATGCTTTATAGTATCACATTCATTCACTAATTTCAGTGTCACTGGTGCTCTTCCTCTTTATTTACATCCCCCAACCCCAGAGCTTTATTTTCAGAAGAATGAGAAGAGAGTCCTTTTCTGTTTGATGGCTCACTTTTTGTTGGACAAACTTTTGTATTTCCTCCTTAGCCTGTTTTACATAAAAAAAGACTTTGATCCTCCAGGAAAAATATTCTGAAGACATCTGGGTACAGCAGCTTGAATCTCACACCTGCCTTTCGACATTCCCAAATTGCTGGGATGAATTTACTTTTCTTCAGTCTGATGTACAGTGAATAATCATTTTCCACAAACCTCTGCTGTCTCCAGTTTTTAATACTTTGCCCCCTTTATCACAGCTTTGTCAAGATCAATTATTTCTGTTGGTATGATAATATCTTTACTAATATAGGTCTTGACTGCTTTCTCCTGGCCAGGTTTGGAGAATACACGCATGTGCCCTTTGAATTAACAAATTCTGCTTGTAATACCATTTAAGTTGCTTAATAGTGCTTTCTTAAAACTAATGGAGTTTACTTTCAATTTCTCTGGTACAGCAGAAAATCTCAGGTTTTCACTGCATGCTCTGCCCTATAACTGTACCATTTTTTGAAACTGCTCTTCTTGAGAAGTCTCATACTCAGCTGGCCTTTTCTTCATTTTGACCTGTGATTTTTGCAGTTTTATCTGTTCATCTGAATAGCTATTTAAAGTTCCTTTCATTTTTTCCCAGCTTTTTTGTTATTTGAGTTTATTTTAAGTACCTCAATGCATTCAATTGATCTTTTCCTCTAGGTTGCAAGAAGCCATGTCTTACACCAGAGCTGGAGCTTGAATTGCTTTCGAACAGTTGCAAGATTCTTCCCAGTCAGTTTTTTCTCTCTACTTTTTTCTATTTAATTTTCTATCAGGCTGTCTAAGTTTATTCTTTGCTGGCATCCAGGCAGTGTACTTTCTATCCAGTAACCAAGTGTTTCTGGCACTTGTGTCTCAGTTTCTTTTCTCACACTAGGAGAGCTGATATCAAGCTGCTGTTCAGTGCACAGCCATCTTGGAAGTCATGCTTAGTTCTTCTCTAAGGAAAGCACCAATAGCTATCAGTTTATGTTGCTGGAGTAGCATCTTTACTTATTTGAATAAGGAATTTTCTTGACAAGGGCACCAAACCTATAAATAAATTAGCACAGTTGTGAGAGATAGTGCCATGGCCATCCCTCAGTATTCGAAGTGGCTGTTCAGCTATGTAATTGCTTGCATACACATTTAATCCTGAAACAATATACTGAGAGTACATATCACCATGTCCATCTTCTCACATACCAAATGACCTATAGTGTTGGTCAGATTAACTTTCCAATTCATTGCTGCTGTTTTGAAATTGGATGCTTTGCATTTTTTATATTTGCACTTCTGTAGTGTTTGACCAACTGACTGCTCGCTTTTTTGTTTATGCTAGTAATTTAGACACTACTTTCTTTTGAATAGCTTTCAGCCTTAATTCTTTAACATTGTTTTCTAACATTTTACCCTGCCTATAATTTAAATGTAATGGCTTTTTATTAATTCTGAGCTTTTGTTGTCAGTCTAAGTGATGTCTTGCTGCACTTCTTTATTTGTTGAATTTGCAACATTGGCTCTTGTATTTTAATAATGCCTACAGGCAGTTTGCTTTCTTATTTTGATTCAGTAACATGCATATCCTTTTGAGCACTGTTTTCCTTTTTCACAGCTTTGCAAAACATTTCCTTCTACCATAGTTTCTACAAAAGCAATTAAATGCTGTGTGTCACTTCCTCTCATTCTTATACAACATGTAATACACAGGACAACTGTATCATATTTTGTTTATTATTTGATTCATATTTTTTCATAAGTAGTTTGCTTTCCTCTGTTAATTCCTTTAGATGTGCACGTCTAAGTTTACCCTGAGCATATGCTTAAACTGTTTGATAAGGCTCATTGGGATTCTCAGAATTGACACACATTGAATGTTCCTAGCCTCCATGAAGTCTTTACTGTGACTGCCGAGAGAAAAAAGATGAGACTGCAAGACATTCCCCCTGTTTATCACTAGCACCATTCTCTTAAAGAGATTTTACCATGTATTATAATCTACCTTATGTATCATGGAGATGCCAGGCCATCTCTGGGCTAGCAGTGGGTATAAGGCAGAGGAAGCAGTTCAGGAAAGGTTGCCAGTCTATTGTAACCTCCCACCCCATACAAAACTACACATGAGCAGTTAGGTGGATTGTAATTTCACCTCCCAGGCATGTGTTTGGAATGCAGAAAGAAAAGTAGCAGAGAATGAAAATGCTCACAAAGACAGGGAGAACATGCTGAGTCCACATAGAGGGCATATCGGATGTGAACCAGATGAGAGAAGTAAGCATTTTGAGGCAGCAGTGTTAAACACAGCATCACTGTGCTCCCTGTAGTGATGCAGTTACCAATAAGTTCAATTGATTGAGTTATGTGTTGTGAAATGTGATTCATTTATAAGTGCTTTGGGAAATTGTCCTGCACCCTGTAAGATTATTTAATATAGTACTGTTTTTGGCTAAGGGTAGTTACCTTAATTTGCTTAAGTGATTTTTCTGCTTTCTGTCAGAGTTAAAGAGTGTCTGTTTAAACAACACACACACACGTGCACACACACAAGACCTTGATTAGCCTAATGTAGTAGATCTAAGGTAAGTTAGTTCGGGCAGAAAAAACAATTAGAATGCTAAATAATAATAATGCTCAATGTTTTTCTTGCTATTCTGTGTTAGTTTACAATCTGTTAGATTGCCACATATGTTAGTTTACAATCTTAGATTACTGTAGAATTATATTAAGCTACTTTGGATTGCTGATGGCATAAGATGCTCAAAAACTTAAACTGAATCTTGGCTGCTGTCTCATTGTGGAATAAAATAATTATTCTTGGTTATATTCTATAACATATTAATTTAAGATTTCTTATCATAATTGTGCAGCGAGTGCTTTGAAGTAGTACTGAAGTATTTCAGTGTATGTACACTTTATTGTTGCATACATATGAATATTTGAGTGTGTTGTGTTTGTAATATTTGTCAAGCCTTTATACTGGTCATTAACAGCAAATATGCAGGGGTTATCATTCTGTGGTTTTTACCTTTAGCTACTGGCCATTTTTCAGAAGCATATGCACCTGTTGCTGTCCATTTTTGGCTGTTTATTTCATGTCTGTAGTATGCTGTTCCTCTAAAAGTTTTTCTGTTGACATTTGTAGAGAATAATGTAGCACAGTCAGCTGCATGATATCTTTAGATTATTATACCGCTTTATAGAGTGCAAATTGTTTTGAGTAATGAGTTTTATTTATTAAAAAATGCATATGGTAAAATAGCTCATTATATGTGTTAGTTTTTGGATGCGTCATCAAGAAAAAAGATAATATTCTAAAATGTTGTGGAAATAATTGCTGTAGCTAACTAATTATGCATTTAAACACAGAGACATAAGTCTGTAATGAAATTCAAGACTCTGTCTACTGGAGAGAAGGTGTATTTGTAATTAATTGTATTAAACAGGAGAGTTGTATTAATTAAGATATGGGCTGTTCAGTAGAATCGTTCAAATTGAAAATAAATTATTTTAAAAGGATAGTGTATTACTCTGAAGGGGGCCCTTACCATTAGCTGTTATGATGACAAATATTGTAATAGCTTACTTTTTACTAGATACAAGACTTTGCATGATTTCTTTCTTAATAGTCTTGAATCTACAGTTACATATAGCTTACTTCGCAAAAAAACAAACAAACTGCATTTCCTCCTTGGTTTAAGTTGGATCTTCATTAATTGTATAGGAAGAAAAAAATAAATATAAAGTTTGCAAGAAACACCTAATAGTAAACAAGATGATTTTGAATAACACCTTTCAGTACTTAAGAAGAAAATTAGTAGGGAGAAAAACAGTTTAAAAACACACTTGCTCTGGATACTAGTAAGAAGAAAATATTTTGCAAGTATATTAATAGTGTCAATAATTCTGATCAGCCAGTAAAGTCTGTAAAATTTGATGGCAGTGTAATACATCTTCTTTTTGAAGGTAGCACACCTGTTCATCCAGCACTATGCGACATTGTTCACTGTTAGATCTAGTTTTGACAGATTGTGAGGTAACCTAATTCCTGACAGTTCAACTTTTGCCCTATTATATGTCCGGGGATGAAAGAGCTTTTAGTAAAATAAAGAATTCAACTTTTTTTTTATATGTAACTCTCTCTTTTTTTAAAACACCTTTAGTAAATTGTCACTTAAAACATTGGCAAACATATCTTAACAGGAAAGAAAACCATTTTAACATTTTTCCATTTATATACAATATACGTTAAATATATTTTCTTTGCTACTATCAGTCCAACATTATAAAAAAATGTATTCCTGCCCTCCCTTAAACCTCACGCCCCTTCCTCCAGAACATTATGTATGTATAATGTATGTTACTATGGAACAGGGTCCCAATCTACATAAGACAAGAGCCCCTCACTATCACTCTTCAAGAGGAACCTTGATGAGTGGATGGGTAACAGAAAGTTCACACCGGGGATCACACCAACAGCACTACTAGATAGGGGCCAAGGGTACTAGCTGCTAGTACAAGGGTCTAGGGAACTACTAAAGGGGCGGTGAATACCGCACAAAATGGCTGGGCTAATATATGCCTTCGGGCAAATAGCCCAGTACCAACCTATGAACCTATTGTTCCCACAATTTCCATTTACATCTTTGTAATTTTCCCCTTCCCTTAAAGAACCCCCTTCAGTTCTTTTTATCTCTTATATAATATTAATTACCTCAAATACAGTTGGTGTAGACTTTAATTTCCATTTTCTAGTAATTGTTTTTTTGGCAACCAACAGAATTAAACTTAATAAGGCCTTTCTATGTCTAGACAATTCAGATCCTGTATCCCAACGCAAAATAATTATTTACTTACTTAAAGCTGTTTGCTCACCCATTATTTCTGACAGGGTACTTTGGAGGGAATTTTTTAAATCTGCCAAGTCATTACACTCCCAAAACATATGTTCCCAATTACCTCTTTCTTCTCCATCACACCTCCAACATTTGCTGAGGAAAAATTATTTGACGTCTGCTTTGGGGTATAAATACCTATGCAGTCTCTTCTAAGCAAAGATCCTAAACCTTCTAGACTTGGTTGTATACTTGGCAGTCATACGAATGTCTTCCAATTGTTTTCTTGTAAATTGCTTTGCCGGTATCTCTTCCCAATCTTTTCTAACCTCCTCTGATTGATTTTTATAGTTGACATGCAATCTTTTATATGTCTAATTATCCCTTTTTTAACACCTGATTCTTGATCTAGATTCAACTAAAAACTCTACCAGAGCAGGTCTTGCACGTAATATCCCCTAACCCTTTCTCTTTGCCTGTACTCTTGTGATTAAGCCCTGATGGGGAAGGCAGTCGCTAGCCTGCAATCCAAATTAGCCTCATCCTACTCTGTTACCTTTCTTGCTTGAGCTATTTCTTGATTTCTTTGCCAGGTTTCTCTAGGAAATTCCAGCCCCCTCTTGCCTATTTTCTGTACCTCTACTTGCAGTCAGTCCTATTGGCGAAATCTCCTTTCGGTACTTGCATATTATCGCAACCAGATGTAGGACCTGCTGTTATTCGTAATGTTCCCACAGAACTACTTTTAACTGTTGCGCTGTACTGACTGCAGTTATCACTGATTTATGGAAAATACTGTTAATGTTTTTAGCCCCTTCATTATGTTTTCTTTGCAATGGGCATCGGAAGAGTTAAATAATAATAGGATTACCACCGACATGCATTTTCTGAAGCACAGCAAGCGCAAGCAAGCTACGGTAGAAGACAGTCAAAATTCCTCTATCATCAGCCAGTGTAAAACCTTTTCCCGACATACCAACAGTACATGTCCGCCCCATAACCAAGAATGCAGACTGACTCATTCACAAATGTGCTTTAAGTAGTTACTTAAAAATGTACCTGTGCTTGCAGACGTCTATAGACAGCACCTCATGCTTTTTGTTCACGTAACAGTATGTACTCGCTGTGCATGACACAGCAGTCAGTAAATCCTTTCCTAACTTTAAACAGCAGTGATACCCGTTTTGTCACCTGTTTGTATCCTTACAACCCCATGCAGTGTGTGAGGAGTGACGACTGTTAAAGTTGAATGCAGGCTTTATACAGCATGCTGCGACTGTGCAGTTCACAAAACACACGAGGTGCACCACGGAGGAGTAAGAAATGTTAATGTTATCCCTCCTGTAGCCTCATACCCCATATAATGTGACACACTAGTTGCTTCAAAACACAGTGGGAAGTTTCTGGCCAGTACTAAGCACTTCCCATGGCACTTTCACAAGCTTCATGCTGTCCTATCTCTGCAGGTGTGCGTGACTTGGCAACCTTGAATGTCTGGTTGCGAAAATACGCAAGTATCCTCCTTTCTCCATTCTCATATTGACTTAGTTCTTAGAATACTTTTTGCTACTTTATGAATATAACATTCTGTATGGTTGTTATTCTACTTAAGGATCTGCATCCAACATCCCACTCTCTCTCTCTCTTTCTTGAACATCCCCCTTGTTTCATCATCATCCCTTTCCACTTTGAATTAGAGCCTTAACTGTGTAGCTGTAAAATATCCCTTCAAATCAGGTAAACCTAAACCACCTTGTTCTATTGGAAGGATCAACTTATCGCACTTGACTCTTGCCTTCTTTCCCTCCCAGATAATTTCCTTCGATTATTTATTCGTTATTGTCCACAACTTCTCCTCTGGCTGATAAAAGTATGCCTGACCTGTGTACAAGACTAAAGAGACTACAAACATTTTCACTAATTGTATCTTACTATCCATATCCATAAATAAGAGCTTGCAGTTTCTTGATTTTGGTATTATTTTTTGTTTAGTCTCTTCCCACAGAAGCCTTTTTAATCCATACTCCTAAGTACTTCATCTTATCATGTCTCTATAAATACGAGTATTGCTGAAACAGTTTCTGGGTGGGTACATAATTTATGGCTAAAGCTTTTTTTTTTATCTTCATTAATTTTATATTCCAAAAAAGACATACAACTATAGCCTTTGTTTTATGTTCAGTAATTTTATATCATGAAGACTTGAAAACTGTCTTAAACTGTTAATGTCCTCTGCAAATAGTCAGCTTTTCTTGATTACTGTACCAACTATATCCTTGTATTTTTGAGTCCCATATTTTCTTAATCAATGGCTCTAAATATAAAGCAAGTAACAAGGGGGGAAGATGACAACCCTGCTTGGTTCCTGTGTTCAAACACTGCTTATCTTTCAGGAACCTTCCCACATTAGTTCTTGCCTCTGATCCTTCATATGTCCTTCTAATTAACTTTATTATTGTACCATATATACAGCAATAAACCTCATGATCCAAGAACAGCCCAGATGTAAGAATGAGTGCTTTTGTTCCTTCTTTATTAAATACAGAACTTCTTCAGATTAAAAAACACAGCAGTAACTTGTTTCAAACCATCCTTCAAACCATCCTACAACCAATCTTATATTTTCTTAGTATGCACTGTATTGAAGTCTGCTGTCTATGCCACTTAAAAAGTATGCAGCAGCTGATGTTTTTGTTAAGATATTAATTATAAGGACACCATTATAAAAAAAGATAAAATAGTATTAGAGTAGTATTACAATGTTGTAGATGATCCCGACTTATGTGTGTTTAATATTAGCCCACCATATCATTCAAGTGATGTCACATTTAAATATCAAATGATTAAAGAGGAAAAACATCTAAGAGGACATGAATACTAATGAAACAGATATGTTGCTTATAGAGCAAGATATAATTTTGATTGCGTTAAGGATGCTGCTGTGGAGATGAAATGATGCATTTTGTGACATTAGAATTTTTAAGTATGGGAACAGGAGAAATGAAAAATAATCTGTTTAATAGTAATGAGTGTAATTTTCATAAATAAGAGTTGAAATAAATATTGAGAGAGATCCAACAGTTACCATATGTAGGATTTTCTGGCCATAGGAAGGAAGAAGGAAAGAACTGTGTATGTGAAGATCAGATAAAAAAAAAAATGAGAGTTAGGGGTAGAAGTGGATGTTGGGAAGCCAGCTGTACTTGCATGCCATGAAATCCATGTTAGAACTAATACATAACATAGGAATGAGTAATAGTTTATGTTAGAGAATGGGTGATCCATAGATCGCATCCCGATTGGAGAATGAACGGTCTCCATCTGGGTGTTAATATACAAGTAATGGCTGCTGAAAAATGAGTCCACCGCTTCACGGCAGCTTATCAGGCTGCCGTGGAGTTCAGACAGAAAAAGACTAAGAGCAGCCATTATTTTTCATACTCGCAAAGCAGTGCTTCTGCTGTTCAGTGAGTGTAAAATGTTAAAAAAAAAAAAAAAGTGTGTGGGTCTGTCTGTAAGTGCATGTGAGTGAAAACAAGATTGATCGAGCCATTATTTTACACTCTCTAATCAGAGCATCTGATGTTGTAAATCCTTGTTCTTTCATTACAGTTAGGACCTCTGTTCCATACTCGGAACAGATACGGCCATTTCCCAGCTCGCGCAAGCCAAAAACTCTCAGCTAAGACCTACCCGTAATGCCCTTCTAGTTACTCCAGATCTTGTTTGCCGTGTTCCTAGTCAGACGTGCTAGCCATCTCTCTCAAAGCTAAGTAGAAAATTGTTAATTTTAAGACAGTTTCTCTTCAAAATTATTATTTAATTTTTAGTCAAGTTAGCCTTTTCTTACTGTTGCCTACAACCTAAGCCTATTTCCTACCCTTTTCCTTGGTAATTTAATTTTTTACCTTTATTGGTACTGTCCCTCTCGCCTGTCTTTGACAGGCCTTTCCTGTGATATTTTTTAAAATAACACTGGTATTTTCTCCCTTATTTTTTTCTATAGGATAGCCTTGTTGCCTTACTATGTCAGACAAAGCTAAGTTGGGATTTAATCAGTGTGACAAGTGTGGACATAAGATGCCTAACTCAGATACACATGTTTATTGTCTCTAAAGTTTGGGTGTGGATCATAGTAGAGCTGACTGTGACTTTTGTGCTAGTTTTAGTAATTGTACACTAGCAGAACATAATGATAAACTTATCTTAAAAGGTTTACTCAAGACACCTTTTTGGAGGCTCTATCTGGGTCGGAGATCTCACCCCCTCCAAAGACCATAAAACATAAGGAAAAACGGATTACTCAAGGGACTTTTTTTTTTTTGTAGGCTCTACCTGGGTCGGAGGTCGCACCCCCTCCAAAGACCGTAAATCATAAGAAAAAATGGATTACTCAGGGCACCTTTTTTTTGGAGACTCTATCTGGGTCGGAGGTCTCATCCTCTCCAAAGACCAAAAAAAAAAACATAAGGAAAAATAAGGCACCCTTTTCGGAGGCTCTATCTGGGTTGGAGGTCTCCCCCCTCCAAAGATCAAAACACATAAGGACACTTGGCTCCTGCATCTTTGTCAGTTACGGAACCGAGTCGGCTCCATGCTTCCTCGGCGCCGACCTCATCAGCATCAGGCTTTGTGTCTTCTCCCTCGGTGCCGTCCATGATATTCACCCCTATTTCGGTTCCGACCTCGGCACTACTGACTTCGGTGCCTTCCTTGGATCCAGCATCAGCTCCGATGACTATACCTGCTTCAGTACCATCCCCAGCCATGGTGCCGACAGTTTCTTCGGCTCCAAAACTCGAATACCTGCCAAGGACAAGATACCTCCGGTGCATACTGTCCCTGTCGTTACCATCCACCCTTGCTGCATCAGCTCCAGTGGAACAGATTCTCTCCAAAAGCAGTGCTTGGACTGTCCGTACCTTGGTATCTAGCCTGGCACCTATTTTCCCGCTGGCATTGTCTATGTCCTCTGCTGTAATGGCTTCCAGTTCTCTTGCTCCTCTCCCAACCCTCTATTTCGGGACCATGGGCACAGGAGTCAAAAAAACCCTCTCTGAAGGGAAACCCCTTCTCTAGAGTCCTCCTCAGAAGATTCCACTGGGGAGCCACCCTAGAAGAAATGGTGCAAGAGGAAGCACCTTGATTCACCGGAGGAATCTATCACTGAAAACACTGATTGTGATGAGGGGGAAGGGTCCCCCACGGTCTCGCCCAGACAACATCTCATTCGGAGACATTCTCGAAGTCCGCAAGCAGCGGGGAGACTGGAAGTCCTATAACCCTTCTTCTGAGGAATCGGTGTTCCTGCAGACCTTCCGTGCCCGGCCATCTACTTCCTGGGTGACCCCACCAGCAAATGACCCTGTTAAATTCATTGTGCAGTGTGCCTGGATGGCCCCGGACAACTTAGAACCTGTCCCTCTTGAGGCCAGACAAAAATTTTATCTACACCTGAAGACCAGCCCCACTGGTGCTAGCAGTTGACAGTTGATTCTGTGGTCATGGCGGCGGCCACCAAGAGGGAACTGGCAGAAAATAGATCCACCATCCATCCTCCAAACAGAGAGTCCCGTACCATGGACAGACTAGGGAAATGGACCTATGCTTCAGCAACATTCGCCATTTGGTCGCTGAACTATCTGGCACGCTTTACTCGTCTCCAAATAGACCTAATTTCCGAAATGTCTTCCTCTTTGGTGGGGTACTGTCTGATGAGGTGCGTGATACTGTCACCTCGCAGCTGGCTACCCTTGAATCCATCTCGAGCCCTTCGAAGCGTTTGATATCTCTCTCCACTGAGGGGGCAGCTCGAGCTGGTGAATGAGGCTTTGCCATGAGACGTAATGCTTGGATGCGGTTGTGTGACTTCACAGACCCCTTTAAATCTTTCTTCATCAATGCACCTGTCACCAAATCTGCACTTTTTGGATACAAAGTATGAGGCACTTCATGTAGTGAGAAAGACGGAAAGACCTTGTCTGCTGTGAGCATACATCTTTCTAACACCCAGAGGTGCTACTCCAGGAACCGGAAGGGAGGAAAAATGTGGTTCAAGAAATCCCCAAGAAATCCCAAGGACCTTTTCGTGACACTCGTGGTGAACAATCCCCCCCGGGGCAGAGGGGGCAACTCATTTGGAAGACGTCCCTTTCGGGGTAGAGGTGGTCCGCGTAACCAGGGCGCAAGAGATTCTTTCTCTGGCAGACCCTACCAGCACTCTTGAGCAGTGGCCCGATTGCTTCCCTCTGGAAGCTGTCGGGGGGTCGTTTTTCTCTGCATCTATCAGCCTGACATCTTATTACTACAGATGTTTAGGTGCAGAGAATAATATACAGAGACTACCAAATACCTTTTGACTTAATTCCCAGACCTGTCAAATGAATCCCTGATACACCATCCTATCAGAGGGAATTAGCAGCCTTAGAGATAGAAAAGCTGCTAAGGAAAAGAGTCATCAAACCAGTCCCACCAGATCAGACAGGATCCAGGTTTTACTAGTGCCAAAAATGACAGGGGACTGGAGATCAATGCTGGATCTCATCCTACTGAACAAATTTATCAAACCTCAAAAATTCCGGATGGTCACGATACAGTCTATTCTTCCCTTCCTAGGGAGGGATAACTGGATGTGCTTTATAAACCTCCAGGACGCGTACTACCACATAAAGATAGATTATGCTCCCGGGGGTTTCTCTGCCTCCGGCTGGGAGCCAATCGCTACCAGTTAAGGGCACTGCCATTCAGTCTCTCGACAGCCCTCCGTGTGTTCAACAAATGTATGGCAGTTGTGGTAGCTCCTCTTCGACTACAAGGATTCCAGGTGTTTCCCTATTTAGACGATTGGCTCCTTACTGCTCCAACCAAGAATCTTCTAGTCCGCAGCCTCTCTTAACACTCAAGCTCTCGCTCTCCGCTTGGGGATTATAGTCTACAAAGACAAATCTCAAATGTCCCCAGTGAAGACCCTGGAATTTATTGAAGCGGTCTTCAACACAACATCATGTCAAGCTTCTCTTCCCCCCTCACAGGCTTTTGAAAATAAGACACCAAATCCAAGACCTCTGGAGTTGGTTGGGGGTCATTTCTCCTTGTACCCTTCTGCCTGGCTAACCATCACTACCTACTCTTGGGTACAAAGGATAATAACCAAAGGTTACCATATTCCCTTCGATCTTTGTCCTGCCCCCCCCCCCCAACAAACCTACCCAACGTTCCACCCAGTCAAAGGGAAGAAGAAGCTCTAGAGATAGGAAAGTTGCTAAGAAAAAGAGTCCTCCAAATAGTCCCACCAGACAAGACAGGATCCGGATTCTACTCAAGACTATTTTTGGTGCCAAAGAAAACCGGGGACTGGAGACCAATTTTGGATCCCAGTGTATTGAACAAGTTTGTAAGAGTACAGAAATTCCGGATGGTCACAATACAGTCTATCCTCCCGCTTTTGGAAAAAGACAATTGGATGTGCTTGATAGATCTTTAAGATGCATACTACCACATATAAGTAGACAGGCCATCAAGATGATTTCTGCACTTCCGTGCGGGAGCCAGTCACTACCAGTTCAGAGTACTGCCCTTTGGACTCTCTACAGCCCCCAGAGTGTTCACAAAGTGCATGGCAGTCATCACAGCTCACTTGCGACTACAAGGATTCCAGGCGTTTCCATACCTAGACGACTGGCTCATCTCCGCCCCCCACCAGACATCTTTTAGAAGAAACCCTGGCATACTTTCTCCTCACTGCAGAAAGGCTAGCCGTAACCATAAACTGGCAAAAATCCAATCTCAGTCCACAGAATTCATAGCGGTCATATTGGATTACAAAGAATTGCAGAGCAGCCATTCCAGAGCACAGAATTCTAAGGATAAAGCAACAACTGGTCCCAATCCTTTCAAGGGAGAAATCCACAGCTCACTCTGTCCTACAGCTGTTGGGCTCCATGGCAGCCACCATCACCATTGTCCCCCTGGCCAGGTTTCGCATGAGGCTTCTACAATGGCTACTACTCACCCAATGGTATCCTTTTCAGCTTCCTCTTTCAGCCAAGATTCGAGTAACTCACAGGTGCAAACAGGATTTAAATTGGTGGATGACCTACAACCCGTCACAATGGTCTTGCCCCTTCTCCCCCCAGTAGCCCAAGGCTACAGTGACCACGGACGCCTCCCTGATGGGGTGGGGAGGGCTATGTCAGGGTCAGACAGTCCAAGACAATTGGTCCAAATTGGAGGCCCAACTGCATATAAATGTTCTAGAGCTGAGGGCGGTGCTTCTGGCATTGCAAGCATTCCATCCCCTGCTGCCGTCTGGGACTATTGCGATACAATCAGACAACATGGCGGTGGTCTGGTACATCAACAAACAGGGCGATGGCTACCAACCATTTTCTTCTAGCAATGCACATTCCAGGGAGTTCCAACGTGATAGCAGACAGACGCAGCAGGTGCATTCTTCTACCTCACGAGTGGTCCCTGAATCCCGTGATAGTGGCAGAGATCTTCCACCGCTGGGGCCATCCTTGCTGCGACCTCTTTGCATCCCCGACCAACTACAAATGCAGTAACTACTTTGCCCTGATTCCCCCTCCGGGGCAGTCACCCAGGGATGCTCTAGTCCACAATTGGCCCTCGGGTCTTCTTTATGCATTTCCACCTCTGCCCCTCATTCCCCAGTTTCTGAAGAAAGCCCGTCGGTTGATGAGCAAGGTGATCCTCATAGCACCATATTGGCCTTGTCAGATTTGGTTCCCCTTCCTTTGGCCTCACCTGCTAGATCGACCATGGATTCTCCATCCAACTCTGGGGTTGATCTCCCATCCGCAGAATCTGATTCATCCCAACTTGAACAGCCTGAAGCTCACAGCTTGGCTCCTCCAATTCCCTTGATTGCCAGGCAGAATGATCTTTCTTTACCAGTACGGGACATTCTTATTGCATCTCCTAAGTCTTCCACTAGAATTACTTATCTAATTAAGTGGAAAAGATTTGCCTGTTGGCTGAAAGAAAAGCAAGTAGATTATTTTTCAGCACCAGTGTCGATAGTACTAGAGTATCTTGCCGATCTATTTCAGTCGGGTGTATCGGCCTCTACCATTATTCATTTGGCTGCAATATCTAATTTCCATGAGGGTGTCCAAGACTCCTCTTTTTTATGTCTCTCAAATTATGCAAGACCTTCATAAAAGGTGTGAATCATTTGAAGCCCCCTTTTACAGAACCTATTCAACCATGGGACCTGTCATTAGCTCTACAAGTTCTGACAATGCCACCTTTCGAACCAGCTTCTTCATGCGACCTCAAATATTTGTCATGGAAAACCTTGTTTTTGGTCGCCATTACTTCTGCCAGATGTATCTGAGCTTCAAGCCTTATGCATCAAGAGTACATACTTGATTTTTCATAGAGATAGAGTGTCTTTGAGAACTAATCCTTCCTTTCTGCCAAAAGTGATTTCTGAAATGTCCATTAATCAAACCATTGAATTGCCAGTTTTCTTCCCCAATCATTCAAACAAAGGAGAGTATTGCCTACATACCCTAGATATTCACAGGCAAATTCACTTCTACTTGAACAGGACTAAGGCCTCTCGTAAATCAGACCAGTTATTTTTGGCTTATTCTGGACCTAGATTAGGATGTGCTGTTGCTAAGGTCACATTGGCTAGATGGTTGAAAGACCTTGTGACCTTCATTTATACACAACGTAATATTCCATTACCGACTACCTTCAATGCTCATTCAACAAGGTCGGTGGCAACTTCTGCTGCCTTCCATGCCAGCACTTCTTTACATGACATCTGTGCAGCTGCAACTTGGGCTACGCCTTATACCTTCATCAACCATTACAAATTGGATTTGCCCTCCAGGGGAAGAGCATCTTTTGGTTCTATGGTACTCAGGAATGTCCTTCCATAAGAGCCTCCCAGGAATAGAGGTAGCTGGGGACTCTGTCCCATACGTAAGGAATGAACGAGGATTAACAATATTAGATAAAGAAGTTATGTGTTACCATAACGTTCCATCTGTATTGTTGATCCTCGTTCAGTCATTACGACCCTCCCTCCTTCCCCCTCCTGTGGCTTCTAGAGGATCTCACCATCCGGTTCTTTAGGTCATTTGACCAAAGGTAGCCTGTACCTTCCTTTGACTTGCAAACTCAATCTGAGGTAACAGGGAGAGGGGAATTCTGGGTAAGAGTTTTAGCTCGAGAGTTTGTAGCTGACGTGAGCTTGGAAGATGGCTGGCTCGGTTCCGAGGTCGGAACCAATACCCATATGTAATGACTGAATGAGGCTCAACAATACAGATGGAACGTTATGGTAAGACATAACTTTTTTGACCATCTCACAGTACCATTACTGCCCTAGTCTCCTTCACAAATTTAATCTATAATGCCCTAGACAGTAACCTACTTACATAGTCCTGTTCTGGATCTCTCAAAAGCATAACAGTCTCCCGTATTAAATTTATCCAGCGACTGCAATCACTAGGATGCTCTGATGCCACCCTTACCTGGTTCACTAGCTACTTGGAAAACAGACAGCAATCTGTAAAATGACAGACTAACTTCTATAGCCTTCTTCCAAGTAACATAGAAGTGCCCCAGGGGTCAATCTTAGGAGCCCTACTATTCAACATTTTTATAAATGACCTACATAAAATTCCCTCTGACTGTACTACCATACAATATGCAGACCATTCAGCCATAATCTGTGCCTCCAATAACTTCTTTGACCTCTAAAAGTTAGCACAAAAAGCCTTTACATCCATAGAACTCTGGCTAAACCAATCACAGCTATTACTTAACCCTAATCAATCTAAACTCTAATTTTTGCATCTAAACCTGTTCCCACATACTTTACTATATTCTCCATAAACAAAACCCAAATAGAGCTAGTAAATCAGGCCAAACTGCTTGGAATTACTATTGACAGCAAACTTAGCTTTGACTTGCATATTAATAACGCAATAGAAAAGACTCACTTCAAATCAGGCAAATTTTACAGACATAAACAATACTTGGACAAATCCATCTGAATAATACTTTCAGAAAGTCTTCTCCTTCCAACCTTACTCTGAGTCTATCTTCACCAATCTCCACAACTCTTTGCAACACAAACTGCAGTCCTGTTATTATAAGATTGCAAAATTCACATCAGCCCAACCAAATTGCACCCACCGTTGCCAGACCACTAGAGAACTTAAACTGGCTAGAATTTTCACTTTACCTACAATACATGCAACTTACCTTTGCCCATAAACCCATTTATAAACCCGAGTTTTGCTCTTCCTTGAAAAATATCATTGAACCTTACGTCCCATCCAAAATCTACGCTCTAACAACAAACACCTACTTAAAGTATCAAAACCTAGTAAAAGAGCAGGTAGCTGCCTCTATTCCCATTCCATCCCATCATTAGTTACAGAATTAGACAACATAATCTCCTTTAAAAGAAAACTAAAACATCTTCTCATGGATAACCCCAGCTGCACATGCAACACATATCCACAGCCTCCTTAATCTAGCAAAACTGTTTCACATAGCAAATGTACCTGTGTACGTGTCATGCTGTTATACCATATGAGTTCTCCCTAATCTTTATTATCCTACTCCACACATCTGTACAACTATCGTAACACATTTTCTCTTCTGTCACTTTCTACTTTTAATACTGCCATTAAATACATACCACCTATAATGTACATAGTCCCACCACCTAGCTATAAGATTCTATGTCTATCCTACCTTTGTTTGACTCTAATTCTACCTTCCCAGTACACTTACCTTTCCCTTCCCCCCCGAAAAGAAAATTGAGCTGTATTGTTAGATAGTTCTCACTGTTTAATTTGAGCTGTATTGTTAAATATTTCTAATTGTTTAATTTTCCTACATGCTAATCTTCCATTGCTACTGTATTGTGTCTTTTTACAATATATGTGCTGTTTAGATAGTTTTGTATATTATTTCACTTGCTTTATAAGTAATTGTTTCCTTACAAATTCATGTAATGATTTTCATGTAACTAGGAGCTTTTCTCCCTGGGCCTCCACTGAAAATGGGTCCCAAGCCCGGTGGACTTTATCAGTCAACAAATGTAAATAAATAAATCTTTCTTTCCTTTTCCCCTCTGTGTGTGTGTGTGTGTGTGTGTGTGTGTGTGTGTGTGTGTGTGTGTGTGTGCTGTCAACACTATGCCTTATTTTATCTGACATGGCTGATAAATCTTCCAAGGGCAGCTGTGGCTTCAAGAGGTGCCAAAAGTGTGAGAGGAAGATGCCCAATTCAGATGGGCATGTCTGTTGCGTTTATTGTTTAGGCACTGTCCACCTGCAAGAGGATTGTGCCATCTGTCATGGTTTCTTCTCCAGGACTTTGGGCAGAGAAACAAGTTGATTTTGAAAGGTCTGCTGAAAGGAGACTTTTGAAGAGGCCATATCCGTTCCGAAAGCCAAAGCCAATTTGTTATCCTCCTCTTCCTCCTCTTCTAAACCTAAGAAACGCTCTCATTTGGTGCCGAGAGGTTCCTCATAACCACCTGCCAAATTGTCTAAACTGCCTACAATATCAACAGTTTCCATGGCACTGATAGGCAGCAGTGATTCGGCACTAACCATTGCCTCTGAAGAGACACCTGCAGCTTCGGTACCAGAGCTTTTGTTGGTACCGAAGTAGACTACTTTGAGGACTTTACCAAGAACTGCGTATTCCCTTTGGTCGATCCATTTGTAGACCGACCACCTAGCCCATTCATGGAACTGAGACTGCCAAGGTCACCTTTGGCATCGTCCATTCGATCCAATAAGAGTCTCTCGGAATTGGACATCATGAGGCTAGTGGACCAGCTCCTGATGGCGAGGGGATTACCTCCATCTCTGGTACCCAGCCAACTCTGCTCAGTGACCTGTCCTTCCTTCGACACCTTCTCACCTTCCTCCTCCAACTCCAGTCGAGTCTTTGGAGCCCTTGGCTCCGACTGTCTCTGTTCCATTTAGAGTCTCTTCTCCAGAACTGAGAATTGCCTTGAGTTCCTCTGGTTTGTTGGAACCGGAGACCTCCCAGGGTCGAGGCTTCGTCGCTGGTTCCGAGGGGCAGGGTTTGACTTCCATTCGTTCAGAGCCTTCCATGTCCCTCGGTGCCTCAGCTTTCATTGGCTCGACCCAGGCTTCTGCTTTGGAGGCGGCTTCCTCAGTGCAGGTTGGGACCACTGTTCCAAAGGAGTCTGTTTCGGTTCCGGGCTTCCATCCCTCTACAGGGGGGCCGGCCTTTCAAATCATGGAGAAGGTCTTATTCATTGTGGACTCCCAGTCCTTGCCATCCCCGTCTTGCTAAACATCTTTATCTCCTTGACCAGAGATTTCTCCAGCCCCATCCCTGAGACAGGGGGCACAAAAGCCTCGGGAGAGATCCACCTTGGTGGTTTCCTGTTTGGATACTTCCCCGGAACATTCCTCCCCCCCACCCAAGGAGGTACATTCGAAGAAAAAGTGCAAGAGGAAGCACTTAGACTCCCTGGAGAAGTCTTTCACTGAGGATTCTGATTTTGATGAAGGGGAAGGTTCCCCCAGATCACCCCTGATGATGTTTCCTTCAGGGACATCCTGGAAATCCTGAAATAGAGGGGTGGCTGATCTTCTCTCCAGCCTTCCTTGGAGGAATCTGTATATCTGGAGACTTTTCATGCTCAGCCCTCTACCTCTTGGATCTCTGTGCCTGCTGATGAGCTTATTAAACTGATCACTCAGCGGGCCTGGTCCATCAAGCCAATCCCTTAGAGGCCTGACTGGATCCTTTTTGCCCCTAAGGAGGACAGCATTGGGCTAAGAGTATCCTTATAGATGCCATGGTGATAGCGGCAGCCACAAAAAAGGAATTTGCTGAGGAAAGTCTGACTATCCATCCGCCTAACAAGGAGTCTAGGATTATTGATAAGTTTGAGAAACGTGTTTATGCTTCATCGACCTTCGCTCTCAGGTCTTTGAACTACATGGTGCACTTTACCAGGTTGCAGAAAGATCTGATTAAAGAGCTGTCAGATACTCTTAAAGGAGCAGTAGCTGAAGGAGTTCGAGACAAGGTTACCTCTCAGTTTGCCACCCTCAGATCAATTTCCATCTCATCCATGAGGCTAATTGCCCACGCGGATGAAGGGACGACACGAGCAGCGGGTTCAGGCATGGCCATTAGGGACACACCTGGATGCACTTGTGTGACTTTGTGGAGCCATTTAAATATTTGTTCATCAATGCTTCATTTGACAGATCTTGCGTGTTTGGATCCAAGGTAAAAGACGCACTGGTCAGATGTGAGAAAGATGGGAAGACTCTTTCTGCCGTATGCCTGTGCTTCTCCACTCCTCAACAGCCCTACTCTAGGAACCAGAGAAGTGGGAGACTATGGTTCAAAAAGTCCCAGGGGCCTTTCCAGGACTCATGTGACAAGGACTTCTCCCGGGGCCGAGGGGGAGGTAACAATGGAAGACACTGTTCTAGAGGCAGAGGTGGCCTGCAGAATCAGGGGTCCAGAGCTTCTTTCTCTGGTAACTCCTACCAGCACTCCTGAGCAGAGGTGCAATTGCCTTCCTCTGGAGGCAGTCGGGAGATGAGTATCCCTGCACCAATCTGCCTGGCAACAGATAACATTGGACAAATGGGTGCAGGGGATCGTTTCCAGAGGCTACATCATTCCCCTTTTATCGAATCCAAAAACACAAAAAAAGAAAGACTCCCGGACATTCCAACCAGTCACAGGGAAGCAGCAGTCATAGAAATTCAAAAACTGCTCGTAAAAGAATCATCCAAGAAGTACCAGAACACTCTATTCTTTTTAATGCCCAAAAAAACAGGGGACTGGTGACCCATTTTGGATCTCGGCCAGTTCAACAAGTCAGTTCAGCAAATCAAATTCCGGATGGTCTCAGTTCAGTCAATACTTCCTTTCTTGGAAAAAGACAATTGGATGTGATCTTCAGGATGCACATTACCATATAAAAATGGGCAAACGCTCCAGAAGTTTCCTGTCCTTCCGGCTGGGAGCCAGTCATTCTCAGTTCAGAGCACTGCCCTTTGGCCTCACCACAGCCCCCAGGGTGTTTACCAAATGCATGGCAGTGGTAGCAGCTCATCTCAGACTGCTGGGATTGCAGTTTTTCCTTATCTCGATGACGACGACTGGCTTCTTACAGTTACCACCAGGCATCAACTAGAAAGGACAAGAGATTACACCCGGCATCTTAGTGCTTCATTAGGCATTACAATAAACTACAAAAAGTCAAATCTGCAACCTACTCAACAGCTGGAGTTTATCGGAGCTCTGTAAAACACTGTTTTGGGAATCGCTTCACTCCCAGTAGAGAGGCTGCAAAAGATCAGATCACAAGTAAATCATATTATTCAGAACAGAAGTGTTCCAGCCAGGCTCATTCTACAGGCACTAGGCTTGATTGGCAGCTTCAGTAACACTAGTTCCCTTGGCCAGATATCACATGCGGATTCTCCAGTGGCTTCTGGCCTCCCAGTGGTCATTAATGAGTCATCTGATGTTGTATCACATCTTGATCACCAGTTGCTGCAAACAAGGCCTGTCTTGGTGGCTCTATTCCAACAAGATTTATTCGGGACATCTGTTTCTCCTTCCGCAGCCCCAAGCCACAGTGACCACAAGATGCTTCCAAGATGGGGAGGCATTATCTGGGAAGGACGGTCCAATACACTTGGTCCCAACTGGAGCCCAATTTGCACATCACTATTCTAGAGAAGAGGGCGGTGTTTTCAGCGTTGCAAGCATTTCAAGATAACCTCCCCCTGGGAACAGTGGCAGTTCAGACGGACAACATATCAGTAATCTGGTACATCAAAAAACAAGGGGGAACCAAATTTTAGCCCCTTTGTCGAGAAGCCCTCAGAGTTTGTCAATGAGCGATTTCTTCCAACTGCTTTCTCTTGGCAACACATATTTTGGGGAGTTCCAACGTGATAGCAGACAAGTTGAACAGAATTATTCTGATGCCTCTCGAGAGTGGTCTCTGAATCCTACTGTGACAGAAAAGATTTTCCGGCACTGGGGCCAACCTTGCTGTGATTTGTTCGCTTCCCTTCTGAACAACAAGTGCAGCAGTTTCTTTGCCCTAATCCTCCCTCTGAGGGAAGTCACCCAGAGACGCTCTTCTCCATGATTGCCCCCCCCCCCCCCGGTCTCCGGTACACCTTTCCCCCAACTCCGCCTGATATCTCAGTTCTAAAGAAAGCCAAGAGGTCAGAGAACACATTTATCCTTATTGCCCTATTCTGGCTGCAACAGTTTGGTTTCCCTTCATTTGGCCTCACCTACTTCGGAAACCGTGGATTCTGGACCCAGCTCCAGATTTGTTGTCTTATCCAGAAGGAATGGTTCATCTGAAACTCCAACATCTCAAGCTCACTGCATGGCTTCTCCAATTCCCATGATTGCTAGGCATTCTTCCTTTACCTCACCGGTCTGACAAATCAGTTTGGCCCATCATAAACCTTCTACTAGAAAACTGTACTATAGTAAATGGGAAAAATTTGCTAGATGGCCTCTAAACAGTTACATCGACCCTTACGCAGCTCCTGTGGATAAAGTCTTGGACTTTCAGGCCGTTCTTTATCAGTGTGGGTCTTCTACCTCTACCATTCAGGTTCACCTGGCTGCAATATCTAACTTCAATATTGGTTTGGATGGTTATTCACTTATGTCACATAAACTTTGTAAAGATTTTGGAAAGGAAACGTAATGTTAAGACCTCAGTTTAAAGAACCCACTGCTCCATAGGATTTACCCTTAGTCCTACAATCACTTACTGTATCCCCCTTTGAACCTTCAGCTACTTTTGATCTAAAATTTCTGACATGGAAAACTTTGTTTTTATTAGCTATTACTTTGGCAAGAAGAGTATCAGAAATTCAAGCTTTGTCCTGTAAGCCCTCTATTTAATTTTCCACAAGGACAGGGTTTCCCTCAAGACTAATCCTTACTTCTTGCCAAAGGTAGTTTCAGAATCTAATATCAATCAAACCTTGCACCTACTAGTCTTATTCCCTAATTTATCCGATAAGGGAGAGTACTGTCTACACTTATTAGACGTTCACAGACAATTACGTTTTTACCTTCATAGAACAAAGGATATCAGAAAATCCGACCAGCTGTTTGTTGCCTTTTCCTCACTTTCTTTAGGAAACCCAGTTTTTAAGGTTACCTTAGCTAAATGGCTTGGGGATTGTATCACCTTTATTTATCATTCAAAGGGTCTCCAACCACCACGTCCCATGAAAATTCATTCAATTAGAGCTGTAGCAGCTTCTGCAGTTTTTCATGCTAGAGCTTCCTTAGATGACACTTGTGCAGCAGCTACATGGGCATCTCTTCATACTTTTATTACTCATTACAAATTAGACCAGGTCTCTAGGGGACGTGCATCATTCGGTACGATGGTGTTCAGGAATATTCTTTCATGAGACCTCCCAAGGTACAGATAGCTAGGGACTCTGTCCCACAGTCAATGATTACGTGAAGATTGACCACATCAGGTAAAGAAGTTATGTCTTACCATAATGTTCCATCTGTGTTGTTGATCTTTACTAATCCTTGACATTCCCACCCTCCTCCCCCTGGCCAAAGACTCTTAGTGGACCGAATATTTCCAATGACTGGCTTCAAAGGAGGGACACAGAATCTGGTCTTTTTATGAGGTGTTACTTTTTGTCTGCCACTATATTAGGCAAACTCAATCTAAGGTAGTTCACATAGGAGCATTATGGGTAGAGCCTAGCTCGAGAGTTTGGAAGGTGCAAGCTGAAGTAAATGGCAGAGTCGGTTCCAAGGCCCAGAACCGAGCCCACAGTCAAGGATTAGGGAAGCTCGACAACACAGGTGTAACATGGTAAGACCTAACTTCTTTTTTCCACTAGGAGTGGTTGCATATTGAAAAGTTTACAGAAATATGAAAATACATGATTGATTGTATAATTAGCAATATAAATAACATTGAATATCTGTAAAGATGTGCATCTTGCAGTGCAAATGTCTTAAGACAGTTTTTTCAGAGAGCATTTAAGGTTTCACCTGAAGTCATGCATGAGTTAAGTTCCTTGGTTTTTGAAGTATTGAATACACATGGAATATTGTTTAATTTCATAATTACTAACAACAGCTAACAATATCTCAAGTGCAATATGGTTTACCTGGACATTGACAATGAATTTTCCTGTCTCCCAACCATGGTATTTCACACCATACTCCTAAATAACATCTAGGGCTCTTAGTTATGAAAATATGAATGTAGATATGAATTATAAATGTCACATTAGTTTCTGTACTGTGGGACATCCTAGATTAACTGTCTTTGTGTCATTTTATAAATAACTCTTTGCACTTTCTAATACTGCCTATTGTTAGCAGGAAAATCACATGGTTAAAGAAGCCAGGCCCCAAAAAAGATTTTGATGCTATAAAGAGCTATGGATGTGAACTGGAAGTATATAAAAATGGCATTAGAGGCTTGATTGACTTAATAGGATGTAGTTTGCCATAGAATAGTTTGACTGTTACTGTTGGGTTTTCTGGGTTAATTTTTACTTCAAAGAAGTCAGCTTTTTGAGCCAACCTTACTAGACAGGATGTGATATGGGGGAGAGGCTATAACACTTTCCCATGTTTATGAGTACCAGATCAAGTATGTTTAATACTGTGGTTGGAGTGTGAGTTATCTGTTCCAGGGTGTTTGTGTAAATAAAGTCCAGGAAGCGTTGTGCCGGTTAGTCTGAAGCAGTGCAAGTTTCCCAGTCCATAGAGGGGTAGTTAAAGTCCCCCATAAGTAGGGTGTTTGGTTTGGCGGTGAACACCTCTAGTAGGTTTAGGTAAGAGTTATGAGACTCTAGGGGCATAGATGGTGACCTGTAGATAGCCATAATCTGGAGAGGGACCTTATCTATGGTGACCTGCATGTGGATGAGCTCCATGGTATCATTCCGTTTCTTTCTTATTACTTCAGACAGAAGTTTTGTTTTGTTCATTGTTCATAGGTTATAGGTTCATTGGTAGGTACTAGGCTATTGGCCCTAGGGCCTATGTAAGCCTAGCCAAACAGTACCCTGGCTTTTGTTACCCAAGAAAATTATTTTCATGTGCCCCTGTCAAGCAGAGCCACAGGAGTGATCCCCTGGGTGAATTTCCCATCTCCCATGCAATCATCAAGATTTTTCTTGAAGAGTGCTAATGAGGAGCTTTGTTTGATATAGATAGGTAGTTTGTTCCAGAGTATGGGAAGTCTCTGAGACAGGATTCTATCCCTCCAGCATGTTCTCTTTATTGTGGTGACAAGGTTTAGGTCCCTAGAGTGTGTAGCTCGGAGGGATTGGGATTTCTTTACGTGGAGCGTGTCCAACAGCTCTGGGTTTGACATAGCTTTGTATGTTAGGCAGAGATCGCCTCTGAGTAGGCGATATGCGACAGAGTAAAGCTGGTGTTTTTTGAGACGGTCTGCGTAGGGCATCTGTTTGAGGCCGGTAATCCTCTTTGTGAGGTATTTCTGTGGCCTTTCCAGTTGTAGATGTTTTGTGAGGTACATACCAAAAGGGACATGTACTCTATAATGGGTCTAATGAGTGATGAGTAGAGGGGAACAATGACCTCTTTTTTCCTGGACGAGAAACCTTTTGTGTTGAGGTGTGCCACGTAGAAGGGTTTCCTGACTACTGTGGCGATGTGATTATCAAAGGAGAGACTACCGTCCACCTGTGTCCCAAGGTCTCTCATCACACTTTCGGTGTTAAGTAGACTACTGCCTATGTTGGTAGTTCATGGGTACAGAGTTTATACCAAAAGGGATGACAGTCCACTTTTTGGCATTGAGCTCGAGGCCATGGCTTTGATACCAGGCATCTGTCTCAGTGAGGCCCATATGTTAAGTTGTCTATCTCGCCTTCATTCTTGCTGGATGGGTTCGGAGCCGACCTCGGCTCCGACTCGGCCACTCTAAAAGCTCGAGAGTTGGTTCCACCGGCTCGAGGCTCCCCTTATATCCCACAATGCTAGGCGAGAGTTACCTCAGATCTCGTTTGCCGCTGCAGCTTCGAGGTTGGTTTTTCTACCGGTTCCTGGTAAGTACTATTTCTTAGTGAAATCAGTCTTTAAAAACCCCTTTAATTTAATATTTTTTTCTTAGTTTAGTGTAGTTAGAAAACTTTTTATACCTTCCCAAAATTTTCCGTTTTTTTCCCTCAAGAACCTTAGGTTCTTCCCTTGGGCCTTTGGCCTTTCCTTCCCTAGTGGAGTGTGTGTGCATTATTTTATTAAAATTCTAGCACTGTTTTTTATTATAAGTTAATTTTGACAGGGTGTAACTAGAGTGTCTGTGTGTGTTTGTGTACACCTGTTATAACAAAATGTCTAAAGAAGCAAAGGTCTCAGTTCAAGAAGTGTGATGCGTGCTGTCAGAAAATGTCTCTGACAGGCGCTCACACTTCTTGTGTATATGTCTGGGGCCTTTGCACCTGCAGGACTCCTGTGCTGTGTGCCATGGCTTCAGCCCCAGGGTCCTGCAGGAAAGAAAGAATAAATTGATTCTTAGAGGCTTACTTAAGCCAGAGGATTCCCTGTCTGTTTCAACAGGGAAGCCCTCTAAGGCAAGGTCTTCGGCTCCGGCTTCTGAGCCGAGACCTCAGGTTTCTCAACCTTTGCCTTTATCGGCTCCGGCTGGAGCCGATAAGTCTCAGTCCACAGTTTCTGTGGCTCCTCGGCTCGGCGGAGCCGAGGTTATAGAAGTTCCCGTGTCGGCTCCGACCAGACCTTTGGAGCCGACAACTAGGAAGAGGTCGAGGTCACCATCTCTTGGCTCCGTTCATTCGGCTCCAGGATCTCCCCTGCTGTCTGAACGGGCCAAAGGTCTCACTCCTCTAGGTCATCGAGGCTGTCGGATCATGACCTTCAGAGGGTAGTGAGTCGACTACTTAAGTCCGAGGCACTGGCCCAGATGCTTCAGAGCCCGACTCATCAGTCGATGCCTGCCCCGGTCCATCAACATTTTCCTCCTTCGACTCTTTTGAGTTCGGAGCCGGGTCGTGTCGGAACCGAGACTGTGATTACGTCGGAGCCGATACAATTGTCTTCGGCTCCGTCGTCGGCTCCGTTTTCTTCTTTGGAGGAATCTCGGCGCCGGACTTCCCTCGTCGGCTCCGAGGGGGTGAGTGGCATCGGACCCTTGTCCGACCCCCCTCTCCCTCTCGGGGCTTCGGCGCTGGTGAGTTCGGCTCCGACATCGGCCTCGGAGCCATCACTGTCGGTGCCGAGGGGGGTTCTTAGCTCCTCGGAGCGGGGACCTCTGGCTCTGCCTGACAGGGGTGCATTCGAGGTCATGCGGAGAGTGTTAGAGCCTGGCTCTACTCCACAGTCGGCTCCGTCCGCCCCTCCCTCTATGGTGCCTCAGGGTAAGTCGACTCACTCCCTCATCCCGGACCGCAGAGAGCCAGCTCCTCAGGAAACCCCTGTGGGGATTTCATCCTCTTCCGAGGCCTCTCCTGATTTAGCAGAAGAGCCCCCTCGGAAGAGGAAGTGTAAGAGGAAACACATTGACTCACCTGAGTCCATCACATCAGACACAGATTTGGATGATTCTGAGGGTTCCCCCCGTTCCCCTTCTGAAGATGTCTCATTTGCAGACATTCTGGAGATCCTGAAACAGAGGGAAATTGGCCAGCCCTCCACCCTTCGGACGACGAATCTGTGTATCTTGAGGCGTTTGGCTCTCGTCCTTCCACCTCCTGGGTGTCCCCCCCCTTGCACCCCCTCCTGCTGCTGGTTGCTAAGATGGCATGGACGGCTCCTGATTCAGTGGACCCCACTCCCAAGAGACCTTCTAAGTACATAACAGCTCCAGCAGACAAGCAATTTCTAACAAAAGGAGTTTCTGTGGATGCTATGGTGGTAGCTGCTGCCACAAAGAAGGAACTAGCTGATCCTTCAGTACCTGTCCATCCACCTAACAAGGAATCTAGGTCCATGGATAGGTACGGAAGCGGATGTTCTCCTCAGCGACATTTACCATGCGTTCGCTGAACTACCTGTGCCATTTTACTCGTCTTCAAAGGGACCTGATCAAGGAAGCGAGTGAAATGTTAAAGGATCCTACAGCTGCGGGTTTCCAAGACAAGATGAACACGCAGCTGGCTACCCTTAATTCCATATCCAACTCCTCCATGCGCCTCCTTTCTTACGCGGCTGATGGAGCGAGCAGAGCCGCAGGGACAGGTGTGGCCTTACGTAGGCACGCCTGGATGCGGCTATGCAATTTTGCGGACCCTTTCAAGACGTCTTTCACGAACTCCCCTTTTGATGGATCATCCCTCTTTGGTCCTCAAGTGAAAGAAACCCTGACTAGGTGCGAGATTGATGGCAAGACCCTTTCTGCCGTCGGAGTCCGTTTTTCGACCCCTTCTAGGCCTTACCCCAAAGGCCAGAAGGGTGGAAAGATGTGGTTCCGTAAACAATCTCAAGGGACTTCGCCTGGCGACAGAGTCGTTTTCCTACCAAAGGCAGAGGTGGGAATAACAATGGTAGACGTCGCCCTAGGGGCAGGGGGGGTCCGCAGAACCAGGGCAATCGGGAAGCCTTCCCTGACAAGCCCTTTCAGCATCCCTGAGGTGTTGCCCGACTGCCCATCTTCGGAGGCAGTCGGGGGAAGATTGTCACTGTACCCAGAAGCCTGGCTATCCCTGACTCAAGACAAATGGGTACAGTCCATCATTTCCGAAGGCTATTCTATCCCCTTTCTTCGCTTTCCAAATCAGTCAAAAAAATCCCTTCCAGATGTTCCACCCGCTCAAAGGGATCTAGCAGCTTTGGAAATTTCAAAACTGCTTGCAAAAAGAGCAATTCAACCAGTGCCAGTAGACCAACAAGGATCCGGAATCTACTCAAGGTTCTTTTTAGTTCCAAAGAAAACAGGGGACTGGAGACCGATTTTGGATCTCAGTGTCTTGAACAAATCAGTCAAGAAAACAAGATTTCGGATGGTCACGCTGCAATCCATCCTTCCCCTTTTGGGCAAAGGAAACTGGATTTGCTCTATAGACCTTCGGGATGCGTACTATCACATAAAAATGAACAGACGCTCCAGAAGATTCCTCCGCTTCAGGCTGGGAACCAGTCATTTCCAGTTCAGGGCCCTGCCCTTTGGTCTCACCACTGCCCCCCGGGTGTTTACCAAATGCATGGCAGTGGTAGCTTCTCACCTGAGACGACAAGGATTCCAGGTGTTTCCATATTTGGACGACTGGCTCCTCACAGCTCCCACCAAGCATCTCCTTCTGATGGCCAGAGATTATACTTTTCGCATTTGTCAAAAACTGGGTATTTCAATAAATTGCGAAAAGTCTGTTTTGTCGCCTTGTCGTACTATTACCTACATAGGCGCAAATCTAGATATGATAAACATGTCTGCAAGGCTAACACATCAAAGGATATCAGACATTCACAAATTGGTATCACTCCTTCTCAACAACAACAGAATCAAAGCCAGGTTAGTTCTAAAGGTGTTGGGAATTATGGCAGCGACCATACCTCTCCTTCCATTAGCCAGATACCACATGCGGATCCTTCAGTGGATGCTTTTTACTCAATGGTCATACCAGGAACTTCCAATGTCTCACACCATTGTGATCACGCAGGCGTGCAAAAAGCATCTCATGTGGTGGATGTCTTCCCCCCATCTCCTGTCGGGAAGACCTTTTGTGCCGCCTCCTCCGGTTGCTACACTGACAACGGATGCCTCCCTGATCGGGTGGGGGGGGCATTATCAGGGCAGGACAGTCCAGGGCACATGGCAACCAAACAAATGCCACTTGCACATAAATGTTCTGGAGATGAGAGCAGTGCTTTTAGCGTTGCAAGCCCTTCAAGACTCTCTTCCCTTGGGAACAATTGCAATCCAGACAGACAATATGTCTGTAGTGTGGTACATCAACAAACAAGGCGGAACCAGATCATACCCCTGTGTCGAGAAGCACTCAGACTGTGGCAATGGGCGATTTCTTCTCAGCGTTTTCTGATAGCAACGCACATCCCCGGGAAGTCCAATCATATTGCGGACAAGTTGAGCAGAGCTATTCTCATGCCTCACGAGTGGTCTCTGAAAGACTCTGTGGTGAGAGAAATTTTTCTCAAGTGGGGTCAGCCTTGCTGCGATCTTTTTGCTACTCCCCAAAACAGCAAGTGCAGAGAATTTTTCACTCTGTTCCCTTTACCAGGCCAACCCAGCAGAGACGCTCTAGTCCAAGTTTGGCCCGGGACTTCTGTATGCATTTCCTCCTTTCCCACTGATCTCTCAAGTAATTCAGAAAGCTATCGCTCAGAAGGCCTCATTGATCCTCATTGCTCCTTACTGGCCTCGACAAGTGTGGTTCCCCTTTCTACATCGTTTTCTCTTGGGCGACCGTGGAAGCTGGACCTAGTTCCAGATCTTTTGATCCATCAGTCGGGTCAGTTTCATCGCTCCCTCCCTCACTGAACCTCACTGCTTGGTGCCTCGAGTATGTACCTTATCCAGGCTTCCTCAATTATCTCACTCTGTTAGAGATATATTGATAGCTTCCTATAAATCTTCCACTCGAAGATTTATTTGAGTAAGTGGAAACGCTTCTCATATTGGGCACAAGGAAAGGACATAGATCCTTTCACCGCTTCCATCCAACTAGTCCTTGATTTTCTAGCTGAACTCTTCCATGCAGGTTCATCTCCTCTACACTTAAAGTTCAATTGGCAGCTATTTCTAACTTTCATGTGGGTATTGCTGAATCTGCCCTAATGTCCCACAAACTCTGCAAAGCCTTTTGAAAGGAGTTTTTCTTCTCAGACCTCCTATAAGAAATCCTCCTTCTCCTTGGGACCTAAATTTAGTTCTTGCTTCTTTGATTCTTCCCCTTCGAACCTGCAGCTTCCTGTTCCTTAAAATTGTTATCATGGAAAACTCTTTTCTGGTAGCTATTACATCAGCTAGAAGAGTTTCAGAACTTCAAGCACTCAGTTGTCGTCCTCCTTATCTTTTGTTTCATAAGGACAGAGTATCCTTACGAACTAACCCGTCCTTTTGCCTAAAGTGGTATCTGCATCAAATCTGAATCAATCCATTGATCTACCAGTCTTTTTTCCAGAATACTCCAATAGGTCTGAACAAAATTACACTGCCTGGATGTTCACCGTCAATTGAGGTACTACTTGGATAGAACTAAACAGTTCAGAAAATCTGATCAGCTGTTTGTCTCCTATGCAGAGAGCAGAAAGGGACTTTCAGTTTCAAAGGTATCATTATCCAGATGGCTAACATCATTGATTTCCCATGTATATGAGATTAGACATCAAAAGCTGCCTGATAAACCTAAGGCTCATTCCACCAGAGCTTTGGCTACTTCTTTAGCTTTCCAAGACAGACTGCCTATTGACACCATTTGTGCAGCGGCTACTTGGGCTACTCCTCACACTTTCATTTCTCATTATAAGTTGGACTTAGCTTCTAGGCATAGAGCTAACTTTGGTTCCACTGTTCTCAGGAGTCTGTTCCGTTAGGCCACCGGGACAAGGTGCTAGGGACGCGGTCCCATCCAGCAAGAATGAAGGCGAGATAGACAACTTAACATATAGAAGTTATGTTCTTACCATAACGTTCCATGTTAGTTGTCTTCTTCTCGCTTCTTCTTAAGGCCCCACCCTCCTTCCCCCTGGCCTGGACAGACCTAGAGGAGTTGTGATCGTGACCTCTCTTTCTACCACCTCTTTCTTAAGACATATGCTGTTGGGCATATTTTCTGGGTCAGGATGTAGGTCACCCTTCTTTCTTCCTGTTGTTAGAGGTGGACTCTGTTTATAGTTATACTGTTACTATATAAGCTGGGTTTAGCTTACAAACGAGATCTGAGGTAACTCTCGCCTAGCATTGTGGGATATAAGGGGAGCCTCGAGCCGGTGGAACCAACTCTCGAGCTTTTAGAGTAGAGTGGCGAGTCGGAGCCGAGGTCGGCTCCGAACCCATCCAGCAAGAAGAAGGCGAGAAGAAGACAACTAACATGGAACGTTATGGTAAGAACATAACTTCTATTTATAGGATGTCCACATCGTTAGGAGATTTGATTATGGCACCTAGTTTGCAGTCATCTGCGAACTTTGTTAGCCAAAGACCTTCTGTGTTAGCCTGTACTTCAGAGAAGTAGATACCAAACAGAAGAGGTCCTAGGACTGAACCCTGTGGTACTCCATTTGTCACTGGTCTGAAGTTGGATTTAGAGTCTGCTACTTTCACAGTGTGGGTTCGGTCAGTGAGCCAGTTGGCAACCCATCTTGTGACATAGGGATTTATACCTAGTTTAGTGAGTTTGTCTATAATTCCAGAGTGGGTGATGGTGCTGAAAGCCTTGGCGAGATCTAGATAGGCTGTGTACCACCTTACCCTCATCTACAGCCTTAGTGACCACTTCAAAGAAGTCTTATCAGGTTTAGGAGACATGATCTGCCTTTTACAAACCCGAACTGGGTAGGGGCCAGAGTTTGGAGATTACCAATGTCATTGTTTGTAAGTTCCATGATGATACGCTCCATAGCCTTGCAGACCAGGCTCGTCAGGCTAATGGGGCAGTAGTTCCCGGGGTCCGGGGTGGCTCCCCCTTTGTGGAGTGGAATAACCATTGCTGTGCGCCATTCAGTGGGCACAAAGCCTGAGGTGAGGCTATGCTTGAATATGGTACTTGGGTGGGGTGCCAGTTCGTTCTGTAGTTCATGTAGAATGCAGCCTGGGATGTTGTCAGGTCCCATGGATGCTGTGTTCTTGGCTTTGGAGAGTGTGTTTTTTTACCTGTGCAGCCGTGATTACAGGTACTTTGCATTCTTCCGGTTTAGAGATGGGCCCTTTAGGGGATGAGAGAGGGGTAAAGTTAGCACTGAACCTATCTGCCAGGATATTGGCAATATCAGTTGGTTCTGTATATTTAGTGCCATTGTGCTGTAACTCAGACCAGAGCTGAGTGTTGCCATTGAGATTCTTGCCATAGCTATAGAATGCTTTGTGGTTGTCTTTAGAATCAGTGGGGATTTTGTTTTCGTAACTAGCTTTGGAGGATTTTATGAGGGATCTCAGCTTCTTACTGAGGCTGACCACGGAGTTCCTCCAATCTTGGGATTTTACTCTTTTTTTGCAACAGTTTCATTCTTCTTTTGTAGAGTTTGTTTATAGCAGGGGACCGCCAGATTGTCTTCCTTTTTTGGGAGGATTTTTTTGGAGGATATCATCTTGGTTCTGTTAGGGATTGCACAATCCATGCACTCGTGTAAGTGCTTGTAAAGTGCAGTTGTATAGGATTCAGCAGTCGTATCTCTGCTGTCCATCCACATGGGTGTCGTGAAGTTCACCACTTCTGTCTTAAGAAGCGTGAAGTTGGCTTTGGAGAAATGTTTTACGGTGGTTTCCCTAATGGGAGGTGGGGCTGGGATGTGGATGTCTAGGGTGATTTGCTTGTGGTCAGATCTGACCAACGAAAAATTGACTTCTGGTGTGGAACACTGGTGGTCCGTGTTGGTAATGACCAGGTCTAGGATATTGCTGCCCCTGGTGGGGGTGTGGCTAAGTTGATCCAAGGCATTGGAATTTATGAATTCCAGAAAACGTTGAGGACGAGAGTTGGTACATGAGTAGTTTTCCCAGTTAATGGTGGGGTAGTTGAATTCGCCCATTATTAGGGTGTTGGGTTGTACCCTAGTATTTTCCAATGTATCAAGAAATGAGGAGTGAGAATCCTAGGGCATGGTGGGGGATCTGTAGCGGGCTACAATTTATATTACGGTCTTGCCCAGAGTTATTTGCACTTGGATAATCTCAGATGCATTATGCTGAGCAACTAGCCTGGAGGTGTGGATATCCTTAATGAATATTGACACGCCTCCTCCTTTAGTGCTTCGGTCCAAGTTAGGTGGCCGAAAGGTGTGGTATAAATTATAGCTTGGTAATGCAGGGGTGCTCTCTGGAGCCTTGAACCAGGTCTCTGTCACTGCACAGATGTTGATGTTCTCCATTTTAAGGAGTGCCTCGAGTGAGTGCGTTTTGAGGTTTAGACTTCTAGCATTGAGTAGCATTACCCTCAGATTTTGCTTGCTTGTACCTGTTATGGTGATGAATTTGTCATTTGAATCTTGCCTAAAAAAGGCACTATAGAGGTGGCAAGAGCCTTAGCCAGTATCCGGAATCCCAAGGGTGACAGGTGCATGCCATCTCTGGCAAAGCATCGTGGTTTGTCGATCATGTTATCCCAGGCAGACAGATACTGGATCCCCTTAGAATGACACCAGAAGCTTAGCCAATTGTTGAAGTCAATCATTTTGTCCTTGTACTGTGGTATCATTTTGGTGATGGCAAGATGCTACTCAGGGCTAGGGTGATACCTGCCTGGGCTACAAGATCAGAAAGCTCCTCCATGTCTCTCTCCATGTAGTCCAGGGAGGTACGTCTCCGGTCATTCACACCAACATGGACTTTGACAGAGTCATGTTTGTACTTGCTGTGGAGTAACCTGAGTGCATACGTTATGTGGTGGATCCTGGCACCTGACAGGCAGCTGACAGCGACTTTCTCCTTGTTTAGCCTGTTGAGTGGAACATCAGTGTGCCTGACTATAGAGTATGACTAGAGTGTTAGGTATGTTGTTATGCCTTATGGGCTGTGGTTGAGTGGTACACTGAGTTTATGGGCTATGTGTCATTTGGTTTGTGTTGGGGGGGGGGGGTGAAGGTTGCTTATGTTTCTGCTTTGGAGGTCCCTGTTGCTTGGGTAGATTTTTTTTGAGAGCCTCCACGAATGTAGGTGTGTGTTTTGTGTTTCTATGTGTGTGTTTTGGTGGTGTAGGTTTTGAGGGACTATGTGATGTGTGGTGTGGTGGAAGTGTTTACCTTCTCCTCTTGACTGTCTAGTCCAGTCTTGGGTGAAGAGAGCTTTGCTTCCAGTTTGGTTATATAAGTGCATCATTCACAGGTTGTAGTGTTGGGTGGTAGGAGGAGAGGGTTGTCTGTGTACATGAGGCATTGTGATATATATTTGAACACTAAATATTATATTTCTTTGAAGGCTCGCACTCAACAAACATATGTTTCCTTTGTTTTGGAAATGTTACATCTAATGTTTAATTGACACTAGTCATGGTTTGATTTCTTTTTGCTTTCTCTGGAATTTTTTTCCCCCCTAGCCTGTGTGTTAAGTCAAACCAGTTTGCTGTAGTTTGTGGTCCTATTGAGGGTTGTTGTCTGTAAACTCAGTTTGTTGAAAGGACATTTGAGTGCTGGAATTAATTTGGTTTGCCGATAGTTTTTCCTACTCTCTGCAGATGCAGTTGCAACCAGTACTAGATAATTCTTGTCCTCAGCCAGGTGTTATTGTGCAGATGCAGTTGCAACCAATAGTACTACATAATTCTTGTCCTCAGCCAGGTGTTATTGGGAACTAGTAGATAATCCTCTTTTTGTTTAGGCCTTTCTGCCACATCCATACAGTTGTGCAAGTGGTCTTTGTTATAGTAACAAAAAGTTACTACCTCAAATGTTAAACATCAAGATGAAGTACAATCTTACAGAGCTGTTTCAGTGGCCGTTTCTTTTTGCAAGAAAAAAAAGTCATCTTATATGATATTTGTGTAACAATAACTTAATTCTTAGTCTGCAAATTTCCCAAGTGTTAGTCTGGATTTTTTTCCTAGGTTCATTGTTTCATTTGACTATGTTTTAAAATGCATTGCTTTATAGAATCCTCTACCCAGGGGACCGGTTTTACTGATTGGGCTCTATTCAGCATGGGGCCTTTTCTAGATGAGTATTGTTTTTGTAGTATATTTGTTAGACCTAGGGTGTGCCTCAAGCGTCCTTGGACCACTGTACTTATCTGATTTCAAAAATGTAAAATAAATTATGTTAGAACAGTTGAGAGGTGCTCATTGTAACACTAAATTTGCAGACCCACTTTGTTGAATGTATAATGTATTTTTTAGTGTGTATAAACATGATTTGCTTAATGTTTGAATAGATACCTTTAGCTAATGCTCTGTTGAATGTGCAGTTGTAAGCTGCTGTCATATTGCATATCCTGTTCAACAAATGTATGTATTTGGGTGTCTGTACATTTGGAGCTAAGTTCATGACTGAAAAGGGTAAAAAACAAAACAAAACAAAAAAAACAGTCCCCTGCATGGCTAACTAATATCAATAAAATAACATAAAGTACAGATGTTTTGAGATGTAGCTCTGGCAACAGGATGTGGGTTATCCTGTGTTACCTATGTTATCCTGGCACTCTTTGGTCCCTATTTATACTATTATTGAATTTTTATATATGCAAGCTCTTGAAATCCATTTTTATACCCACCTCAATAAACAGAAGTTTACTCTGACTAGTATCCCTTAGTTAAAGTGGCAAGGGGTATCTCAGGTGGCAGCGCAAAAAAATCCAGACATGTTAGGACAAGATTTGAAAAGGAGGTTCATTCTGCATAACAGCAGGACAAGGACTGGCAGGCATTTGGTCCTGATGGTCAAGTAAAACTTTCCCAAGCTACTAAGCACTGTCCTGTATCCCACATTGCACTGTGGTGTCAAGCCATTCCAGATTTTCATTGCTTTGCTCACTTCTTGATGAAGAAAAACATGTTTAGACTTTTTCCAAAAGTTTTATATATTTGTTTTTAAAAAAATCTGCTTTTTTTCCTGTTGTCTTCACATTGTGTATCTTTGAGTGTTTTTCCCCCTCATTTTTTTTCAGTGTGAGATATTTCTTCTGTCGTTGGGTCTAGGCCATGTTTGCTGTTAATAGGGAATACTTGTTCTATGGGTTTGCCTGTGAATGGAAATTTGCTCCCCCAAAACAATCCTAAAATGCAGAACTCCACAAGTATCATTTAAGTGCACATTCTTTATCTACTGAGGAATCAGATGATCCTTTTTGTTTCCTTAATGTATGCATCTTTCAAGGCAATTCACCAAACTGGGTTTGCCCATCTGACCTAAAAAAGGGGAAGAAGATTCCATACTCGCCTTTTAACTAGGTCTCTCCTTCTGTTGACACAACAGCTTAAGCAGCTCAAAAAATAACTTTGAAAGTGACACATACTTTATCTGAAGCTGTTAAACTTGCACATGTATTTGACTTTACCACAAAACAAAGGTGATTCATCTGCCACAAAGACCTTAAGGCTGGTTAGGCCCAGAGCTTCCTCCCTCCTGCCATTCCTAAAATAAATTATCTCAGTTTGACAGAAGCCATGCAGTGGGCTTGGATGCAGTATTCCGGTGCCTGCTCCCTGGTCCTCCTTTTGGAGTTGGGGAATATTTATCAGCATTTTTCTGGTGATCAAGTCTTCTCATCTTTCCTTCTCATTACAATGGTTCTTTCATCTGGTTCCAGTTGTGAAGATACTGACATCATCATCTGTCCTGATGGGCCTATACATATGCCAGATACTATAGTGTTAATTTCAATATTATCTGGCTTGAGTTCTACTATGAAATGTCGAACAGCAAAACCCTGATCTTTAAAAAATGTTAAAAACTAATGCCCAAAATACAGAAGGGCGAAAAAGTTAACTGTAGGTTTTTTTTGTTTGTTTTTTTTGCAGGGGCAACCCCCCCCCCCCCGCCCACCCCCACAAGCTTGTTTATATCAACTCCATAGTCTCACCAATTTGAAGAAGTGATTCATTTCCCAAAAGTAGGTAATCACTGTCGGTGAATAATTGGAAATCACACTAGCAGTGATTTTTCTATGGAAAACTGTGGTCTGTGTTGTGTTCCAGGCAACTGATGCTTTGGGAAATATCACTTCGGCCATCTGTAGAGATACCTATGGCTTGTGGTTTGTTTCCAGTGTCTGGCATCACCTCAGCATTAATTCTGTTAATAAATTTGCTCTGGCTGCTGACTTTTTCGAGACTCCGCGTTTCCAGCTCTAAGTCGGTTGACATCAACTTTGAACCAACAAGCAGGTTTGCATTAGTTTCCTTGGACAATGTGTATATTCCAGCACCAGTGGTAGTCCCTTCCCTGCTGAAGCAGCCTAAGGTTGAGCCCTCAGACCTTAGCTTGTCACTCAGCAGCAGGTCCGAATAACTAAAACCCCTTTGGAGACTCCCAGCATGATATTTACAGTAACAAGGGTCGTTGACATAACCCTTCCCCAAAAGAACCCCAGGCAGGTAGACGGGCCCAATGCAAGAGGCAACACCTTTACTCTTCTTTGGAGTCTCCCACTGAAATATGGGTAGCAAGGAGAATGTTCGGTTCCCTACAGACCCTTCTGATAACCTCAGATTTGAGGAGTACTTGGAACTGATGCAGTAATGGTAGGATGATCGACTGATCCAGTATCCATTTTGCATAAAGCACTCCAAAAGGCATACAAGTTTCATATGCAGTCCTCATGGTTGCTGTCTCTTGTGGTTCACATCCCAAAAAATGACAGAAAAGCATTTTGGGAAAACCCTGATACTGTGTCCTCTGTTCCTGAAAAGCTGACTGCATCTTCTGTCCATGAAGACAGCAGGGCATTTGGTTTGGGATTGCTAAGTTTGCTACCCTGGTTTTGGCAGTAGCCTTAAAGGCTTATCAGACCCCAGCTGATATAAAGAATCAGTAGGGAGACTGCTAAGTTAAGGAACGCTGTGCACATCTACCATCTTTTCTGTGAGAGTGGTGAATTATATTGCACATGTTGAATTTTAAGCATGAAGTCACCAGTAAGGTCAGATAAGATCAAGGGGTTGATGGATGGGCCTGTAAAAGTAAAGCTTCTGGCTCATTTCAGAACTGCCTGTAGCACGACCAGTCTTATGATGTACATTTTATCTAATGCAGAAGAAAGTGTGCTCAGAGCATCAAGATATGGCATTGATATAGCTCGCTAATGATGTGCCATCTGATGGACTTGCTGAGGACACCAGTGAGACCTTTGAGACCACCTTTCCAAGGTCTGTGTATTTTTAATTCTCCGGTTTGACACATGTAGTTCCATCTGAAGGACTTTGCCGAGGACACACAGATTACATTTATGGGAGCATCTTTCAGAGCTTTGTTTATTTTTATTTCAGAGCTGAAGGAACACATAGAGAATGTGGAAATGGATAGAAATATCCTCAAAGCTTAAAATTACGGCCACATCCGTGTGTCTTTTTGTGGATGCAGAAGAACTAGCAGCAGATGTTGTCAAGAATGGAATATCAAAAAACAAGTAACGGGCAGGATTGAAACCAACTAACCAGGGCAAATTCCAGAAAAAAGATCAGGCCTGAAGGCCAGAACCCTGGAGGCTATGGTCTGCCCATAGTTAAAACAGCAACAGTCCTGATTCATTGCCCTAGTCTTCTACTCTGGTTGCAGTCAGGGGCCTTCAGCCTTTTTAAGTGTCTTTATGGAAGTTCTTCACAGCAGATAGATGGATAAGGACAGCGGTATCCAGAATATATAAGATTTCCTTCTGGACTCAACTTACCTCATCATGTCTTCCCTTGCTTTAATGACTTACCTTGTTAAAAGTTCTCCACAGGGAGAGAAGTGGTCTGCCTCCCCACAAGAGCAACCATCTAAAATGTCCCACTAGACCAGACAGGGTTGCTCCATTTTGTGTGTGTGTCTGTGTCTGTCTGTGTGTGTGTCCAAAATGATAAATGACTTCTGGCTAATTGTGGATCTCTGCAGCCTAAATACCTTTGTTACCAAGGAAAACGTTTGCATGGTCATGGTGTAGTCATTCTTTCACTGTAAATCAAGGAGTCTCAGTGTTCTTTTGACCTCATAGACACCTAACTCTGCATCAAGATCATCAAGGAGGTGTTTATATTTCTGGATAGATGAGCAATATTAATAGTTCCGGACACTTCCATTTGGGGTCACCTTGGCCTTCAAGATGTTTACCAAATGTGTATGTCTGTAGTAGCAGCACATCAGAGACTGCAAGAGGCAAGCTCTTCCCACACCTATATGACTGCTTTCTAATTGCTTCTTCAGTTCAGGCTTTAGCTGTCATCAGGGAGTGTCTGGTTAAAATGTGATCTGATGATGTGATTCTTCACTGATGGGTTTCTGATCCAATCCTTGGGTCTGGCTCGGCCACTTTTTCAAGACTTTGAATCCCAATCTTGAGCTCCTTCTTCCCATAATGCACTGCAGCCTCCCTAACTCCTCAGATCTCATTTGCTGCCATCATGGAAAGACAGAGGATTCTACAGTCTTGAGCTGTAAGAGGATTTTATGTATATATTTTAGATATTTACTTTATTTAATTTACCTATACTTCTGCTTTTGCCTGTGGTCTGTCTTCTTGACCTTTTCTTCCTCCCTCAGTCCCTTTCAGCTAGAAATGTTTTTTTTTCTTCTGGCTGTAGTGTTTGTCTTCTCTTTCTCCTCGGAATGCTTAAAATCTTCACATGTTGACATTCTTTGATGTTAGGCTAACAGCTTTGTTTTTTAATGTAGACCAGTATTCAGAATAGGACCCCTGATTGTTGGCCTGTTCCCTTGGTTTCTTTTTTGTGGTTCACTGGTAATCGTAGGAGTCTTGCGTCTAACTAATGACTGGCTTCATTTTTCTAACTTATCATCCCTCAGAGATTTTGTGCAAGTCAGTGGAGAAAGTGGGTGGGCAACTGTCCCTTTTTCATTAAGACAGCATAGTTTGCGTTAAGGATTTTCAGTTTTCATGCATATCTATCACTGTACAGGGTTTAGCAGAATGCCCAGATTTTTGCCTTCTTTTTCTTGGTCCATTTTGTTTTTCAAAAAAGAAAAAAAAATCCCATCTGTGTAAAACCTATTATGCTATCCACTTTCTAGTTAAACAGCATGGGGTTCAATTTGCTTGATGTCTTGATCTTCTTGATTTGCAGATTTCATTCATTTCAGAGGTTACGAGTGTGCCATGGTCTGCTGCTGGCGTGTTTCTGTTGCCGACTTGTGTGGCATAGCTCTCAACTGTCTAGTTTTTCACCTAGTATTTTTGGACTTTTCCTCATAAATTTGTGGTTTTCTGTCAAATCAATAGGGACCGAGTTCACTTGATGGGGGTGGACACTCGAATTTCAGACTTTATATCCTTTCAAAAATTCTTGGTAGCTCGGAACCCTTTATTCTAGTGAGATTTCAAGTTTGTCCCTATTTTCTGGCCTTTGTCCCCAATTTTTTTGTCTTGTCCAGATGTGTTGAGAGGTATGTTGTGTGCCAAAAAAAAGAAGAAAAGAGGACGTTTCTTTCTGGGCTCAACTCTCTATGTAAAGTAGAAATGGAACAATAAGGATCTCAGACCCAGCTCCTTGGATCCGAAGTTCCTAGGGCCTTCTTCAGATCCCAAGTCTTCCTCGGATCTGGGGTCTATACCACATCATCAAATCACTAATAATCTAATGCATCTTTGTTAAAGAACTATTCAGCGAAAGCTTTCATAGGGCCAAATTACAGTAGTCCGTCCTAGCGACGGAAGGAAAAAAACAAAAGACTTGACACCTATGCAAGTGGTGGGCTATGTCCCCCACAGCCCTCCAACTAAATATACCAACTCTGAGATCACACTACAGTGGGGAAAAGGGCAAGTTCCAGATGGTGGCCAACCATCTTTTTGCCCTAGGAAAAGTTTCGCTGAAAAGTTTCTTCAATGAATAGTTCTTCGAAGAAGCATTTGATTATTAGTGATTCGATGATGTGATATAGAACGGATCTGATAGGTTCAGTCCCATTATGTTTTGATGTTTGCCTGCCCCTCTTCAGCAGAGCCTAAGACTTTGGATCCTACAGACCAAAGTTTTGCTGAGAGACACGGCTAATGGGCTAGACATTTCTTGGATCCAACACCTCTGGATCTGGAATTAATAGACTGGTCTGGCCTTCTTTGGACCCAAAGGCTTAATTGCTATTGCTTTAAGCCCCACTTCTTATACCTCTGAACTGTCCATATCTTTTCGATTTCCAGATTGTTGCAGTATACATCACAAAATTAGCCAGTTATCCTTCAGCTATGCCATGTTATTAAATGTGTTTTAAACTACAGGCTGAGTGATTCAAAGTTTTAAATCGTCAAGTACCACGGACATCTTATGGTTTGGGTGATCTAGAATCTCCACAGGTCAGCTTGCTTTAAATGAATGTTAAAGGAATTTAATTTGTTTTGCTGTCACCAGATGAGTTTGGGCAGCTATCATCGTTCAACCTTCCATATGTCTACTGATCTTTTTTGGATCCTAGCCTTTAGAACCTCCTGGCTATGTTTTTACTACCAGTTTCTAGGCAATGGATAAACCGCCTTGGAGTTTTACTATCTACATACCATGTCAGATCCTGATTCCCCTACCTTCAGATCCGATTGCTTCAACCATTCCTTCCTTCTGATACTCAAGTCTAGGATCTGGCAAATACTATTTTCCACAAAGAACTAGGCAATTGTTTGGATCTGAAAACTATTAAGCTAATGTAGTTTACTTCGAAACCATTGCACTCCATTGCACTCCTCAGACCCAATGGCTTCATTGTTTATTCATTTTATTGTTTCTTTGCCTTGCCATATCCCTTAACTGTCCAGATCTCTGCCTTATAGTTTTCCTTGGCCTGTTCCCCCATGAAATATGTGTTTCTCTAGCAATTTATTGGAATGATCTGGGGATTTAAGTCACAACAGAATGTTATACATTCAACCTAAAAACAAATCCTGTTCGTGTAGCAATGGCTGATTGGCATGATGGTTAAGGTGTTTACCTTACATATATAAGTGCGGAGTTTGATTCTGATATGGGGTAATTGGCTAGTCTTAAAATGGCCCACAAGAGCAGTTGGCCTAGTACTAATCAATAAATCTGTGTCTCTACATTTATTTTTTTCCTAGCATCCCCTTGATGCCCTGTAGTTTTTCCTTACGGTTTCCTGGATCCAACTCTATGACAACCTCATGACGGTCCCTCCTCCACTGGTTACTCTGTCGCCCATTCCTAACACTACCAAGAGGGTCATCCCTACTTAAGTGTTATCATTTCTGCCTGCATGATGCCATGTTTTCATCAAGTAACTCCTTAAGGTGTTAATTAATGACCCCCTAGATTTTTTTTGTTCAAGGCATCAGTGAGGGATGTGCCCACCTGCAGCTAACAAACAGGAGGACAAGGCCGTGGCTATCGCTGGAATCAAACCTATCTTCTCCCCTTGACATACTCTCAGGAACACAGAGGCGGTAAGTTAATGTAACTAAAGCCCCTTTTGGGGTTCCTCATGATTTTTGCAGGAGCTCATCATCCAAGGGTAACTGAGGATTTCTTCAACTATGGCCATCCCCGCAGAAACAGGAGGAGTCTGACTGAACAGATTTCCAAATACTCCTGCGTGATGGGCTGTATTATTGTACCGAAGCACCACTCGACTATCTATCTTTGAAATTGTTGAGGATCCTATTTTCCTCCCATCAGACACCTCTACTATTACTACACACAATGCTTAGCATAACAAATATAACACTTTTCTACAACCCCCCTTTTCCTTCTTCCCCCATATTGCAGAAAGATCCCTGACCTTTAGTCAGCCACAGAAGATTTTGCAGTTTAATATATTCCAAAACTGCTACAAAAAAGAATCTTAAATATATCTATTCTGTATCGTTTTTTTAAGCAGTCAAAACTCTAGATACTTTATAGTGTTAAAGTGCAGTTTAAAGTATACATAAATAACATTACTTACCTTTTAGTCTTGAATCAAGAGTAACTTCAGGATGTGCAAAACATTTTCTTTTTATTTAAATCCATATACGTTAGCACTGGGAGGCTACCTTCACAATGTTTTCAAATCAGTCTCACCAAGTAGCAAAAATACAGAAATGTTCTTTTCTTATCAGTATGCATGCAGAATACAGACATTGACAAATAGGATCTCTGCAGGCCCTCGTGCTTTTGGCTTAGTGCTGCACATGAACACTTAATCATGTTTTTAGTAACAGTAATGTTTTTAGAAAAACACAAGCCACCTGGTCTGGCATCCACTCTTATTTTCCAACCTTGTAAATTTCAGTACCGGTAACATTTTACCTTCCCATCATTTCTTGTAACTACCCATCCTAGCCTGGGAAGGTCTGAGCTCACATAAAACAGTCTGTTTTACATTGTCTACTTTCCTCCCTTCCTGGGCATTCCAGACTCTGTAGACCATAGTATATCCCTTAACCCCTTCAGCATTTTCTTCACCTTCAGTCATCTGTTAATACACTTTACAGCTTAATATTAGAATGCAGTGGTGAAACACTTAGAACCACAGTAAGTATCTGTAGCTTGCATAACTATGCATTTTATATTGAACATAATTTGTAACATAAGTATTTAATGTTTTGTGCAGAAACTGTAAGTTAATATGCATTGTGTAGAATAATCATGAGAGATGCATTTTTCTCTGACAAAAGTTCAGTTCATCCTTCTTATGTGCAAGGTCAAAGGAAGGTATTCCAGACGTCTCCAACATGTACAGTACCACATTAAAATGAATAGGCATTACGGGCGTCATCTGAATCTTTTGACTGGCTCCTTTATTTGCTACAGTATTCTCAGACTTTTTCCTACCAAGGTGGGAACGTTTATCGCGTGAGAAAATGATCCATCCACATAGTGCCCCTCTCAGATACCAAATCTCTCCAACTTCTCTCTCTCTCTCTCTCTCTCACACACACACACACACACACACACACACACACACACACACACACACACACGCTTTTATTCTGTTACTAGATTTTCAGGAGGGCTTATTGTTTGCCAACCCTCCTCCTTCCATTGTTTGCAAACTTTCTGCAAAAACCAGCAGGCTCAGGACCTCTATTATCTCATTGCCTATTCTGACATCATTAGGTACACTTCTCTCTCTCCCCTCTTTCTAGTTTATTCTGAAACATCTGCCAGTATAGTGTGGAATTGACTCATCATTCTAGAGCCATTCTACCAGATTTATGGCTACTGCATCTGTTTTACTCCCAGATCTGCTATTGATGTCATCGGTGCTGTGGTTACTTGGTTAAAGATTCATACAGTTGTGACATTTTACAAGTTTGGTATTATCTCCAGAAACAAAGCTCCCTCTGGTTTGACAGTGCTCTGACATATCCTTCCTGAGGACCTTCCTAGAGTTACATTGCTAGGAATTCTGGCCCATCGGTGAGAAAGAATGAAAAAGGACTACATCGGTTAGAAAAGTTATGTATTTACCATAATGTTAGATCTGCGTTGTCCATTTCCGTTCTTCCTCACCTTCCCTCCCAGCCATCCCCCAACCTTGTCATTCCTACAAGAATATTGGACAATATAGGAACCTTCATGTTTCCAGTTTGACTATATTTCTTCATCTGTCCTGTTTTTAAAAATCAGTGGGAAGAAGGCAGCAAACTCAATCTGTGGAGTTAGGGATGCTAAAGTGCATTATGGGAAGAGGGAGGTGCTCGAGATTGGGATCCAAAGTCTTGAAAAAGCGATCGAGCCTGATCCGAGGATCGGATTCAAGGCCCATCTGTACGGAAGAATGAAAATGAACAACACAGATCTAACATTATGGTAAGTATGCAGCTTTTCTTTTTACTTTCTAAGGATTACAGTAAACATTGCAAAGTCAACTGACCCATTACAGCTGTTTTGTATTCTTTGGTTGCAGTCTGTACACTGTTTGTAGCAGTGCACATCTTTCAGGTAATCAGCTACTATCTCTGCAGTCCAGAGAGTCCATCACACTAAACGCCAGCAAGATTTGAGATTTGATCAAGGAGCTTTCAGACTGACTCTCTCACTGAGGATCTCAAGAGGAGAGGATTATTATTCATGTGCTGCTATAAGTGTTTATTTTACATCTTTGATGCTATACTGTTTGTGTTTTAACAAGCGTGGCAGAGGAGATTACATGGTATATTTCATCATTTTTTAATTCCATTGGGTAAAGACTGTGTTTGCCTGGACATGCTTTTTATTAAACACAAGAGAAAGTAATCACTGGCTTTTGGTTTTTTGTTTGTGGTTATACATCTATGTCTTTTGGTGAACTAGTGGTTAAGTAAGGATCTCAAGAAGGTTTCTCCTCAGCTGGCTACTCTTTTGTCTGTTGTCAATTTATCGATGGGTCTTATTTCCCAGACAGCGGAGGGTGCCTCACGAGCAGTCAATTCAGGCATAGCCATTAGGAGACGTGCCTGGATGAGGCTGTGCGACTTTGCGGAACCTTTCAAGGTATCTTTTTTTAATACCCCCTTTGATGTCTCCTCCTTGTTCGAGCCATCAGTGAAAGATGCACTGACCCGCAAAGAGCAGGAGGGAAATACTCTGTCTGCTTTTGGGATCAAGTTTTCTACTCCTCAGTGATCATTCTCCAGGAACCAATGAGGTGGTAAGAAAATGTAGTTCCAGAAATCTCATTAACCTTTTCAGGACTTGTGTGGGGATACTTCCTCCAGAGGCAGAGGAGGAAGTTTCAGTGGCAGGCGTTTCCCCAGAGGCAGAGTGGGTCTGCAAAACCAGGGTTTCAGAGACTCTTCCTCTTATAGGCCTATCTGCCCTCCTGAAGCATTGTCCGACTGTCTGTCTCTGGAGGCAGTCAGAGGTCATTTTCCTTGTATCCAAATACCTGGATAGATAGATAATAAAACATGCATGGGTGCCAAGAATCCTATCCAGAGGTTACTGCATACTCTTTTCCCTTCCACTTCCTATCCAAAGAAAGAAACTCACGAACATTCTACCCAGTCAGAGGAAATATGCAGCTTAACAAATTCAAACGTTGTGAAAAAAAAGTCATCCAGGAGGTCCCATCCAAACAGATAGGATTTGGAACTTACTCCCACTTCTTTTTATTGCCAAAGAAAACAGGGAACCTTAGACCAATTTTGGATCTAATAATTCGAATAAGTATGTAAAGAAGTCAAAGTTCTGAATGGTTATGGTTCAGTCCATCCTGCCTGTTCTGCACAAGGATGATTGGATGTTCTGTATAGTTCTCCAGGATGCGTACTATCACATCAAAATAGACTGGTGCTCTAGGAGACACCTGGACTTTTGGCTTGGAGCCAATCGCTACCAGTTCAGAGCACTGCCGTTTAGACTCGCTACTGCCCCCAGGGTGTTCACCAAATGCATGGAATTTGTGGCAGCTCACTTGAGACTCAAAGGATTCTGGGCGTTTCCCCTATTTCGATGATTGGCTCCTCACTTCCCCAACCAGGCATCAACTTCTACAAGCCAGCGGTTACTTGCTTCAGATCTCCAGCTCCCTAGGCATTACTGGAAGCCTTGCCAAATCGAAGTTGACTCCTGTACAGACTTTGGAATTTACAGGAACTCATCTGGATACTACGACTTAAGTGGCATCATTACCTCTTCATCGCGTCGCATCATTGAGAAATCCGGTGAGGGACATGCTGCTTTGTCCGTACCCTCTAGCAAAATTAGTGTTACAAGCTCTTGGGTCAGTGTCCGCTATTATACTTCTAGTTCCTCTAACAAGATTCTTTATGTGAATCCTTCAGTGGATGCTGGTGGTTCAGCGGTCTATTCTTTACCAGCCTCTCTCATTTCCCATAAAACTTACTCCAATTTGGAAACATCATGCAAGATGGTGAATCTAGTCAGATGACCTCTTTCTGTGCAGACTGTTCTCTCTCCCTCTCCCCAGTAGCCACAGTGACCATGAATGCTTCCCAGCAGGTGTGGGGAGCATTTAATGGGAAAGATGGTCCAAGGCACGTGATCCCCCTCGGAGACCAAGGTGCATATCACAGTCTTGGAGATGAGAGCAGTCCTCCTAATATTGCAAGCCTTTCAAGACATTCTCCCTCTAGGGACTATTGCAATGCATAGTGACAACATGTCATTAGTATAGTAGATCAACAAGCAAGGAGGAACTTGTTTCAATCCGTTGTGCTGAGAGGCCATGAGGGTCTGGGAATGGGTGATCTCTTCAGACTATTTTTGTACTGTAGCCCACATACTGGGGAAAACCAACTCACTGGCAGACAGACTCAGGAGGTCCATTCTGGTTCCTCATGAGTGGTCCTTTAGTCAAACAGTGGCAAATATGATCTTCAGCTGCTGTGGTCAGCCTTGCTGCGACCTGTTTGCCTCTACCTTCAACAAATGGAGGAAGTACTTTGCTCTGATCCCGATTCCAGGAGAGTCACCGAGGGATGATGTGATTCATGATTGCCCCCCGCCTCAATCTCCTCTATGCTTACCCCCCCCTCTTCCACGGATCCCGAAGTTTTGACAGAAAGTAAACAGGCTGAAGAGCTCAGTCATCTTCATTGCCCCTTTCTGGCCTTGACAGGCATGGTTCCCCTTCCCCTGGTCTCACTTGAAATGTACTCCATGGATACTGGTGCCCACTCAGGATCTCTTATCTTATCCATCAGAAATACAACATCCCAATCTCCATGCCCTCAAACTGATTACATGGTTTCTCCACTTCCAGTGACAGTAAGATGGTCCAGGCTTACTTTTCCAGTTAGTGACATCATCTTGGCCTCCCAGAAGGCCTCCACCAAGAAAGTCTACAGAAGCAAATGGAAGAAGATTTTTCCATATGGACTTCCAAGCAGAATATTCACCCCTTTTTAGCATGTACTTCTGCCAAATGTGAATTTGTCTACTGGTTCAAAGGGTTTCTGTGTTAACCCCTGAAGGGCCACCATCAAATCCCAAGAAGGAGAGGGATCCTTTATTGCAGGTCTACAAGGGAAAATTCCCTTCATGAAAGCTTTATATAATCTAAAGCATGTCACAAAGAATGATTAATTTCCAGCATGGAAGTTTGATATGACTACCAACTGACATTTAATAGTAGAAATGATATTTCTGTAGAACAAAGCCTCCATTTTGTATGAAGTGTATGAGGCACAGACTTGGCCATCTTCTGTTACACCTTCTTGGGCTTTTGGAAGTACCATTGTTCACTGTTCCTATTATTCACATCATTTACATATCCAGCGAAGAACAATTTACTGCCATTGGCTGTAGCACTTTTATTCCATTTCATGTCTCTTACTTGTTTTGAACCTTTACACTTTTCTGTGGATTGGTGTTTGGGTCCACAGCTTACAAACGAGCTCTTTCATTCTCTTTCTTTTCCACTGGTGCATCTACAGTGGTTGAAACATATCTGGAATGGTGAGAAGTCCACTGTAGATCTTCCTTGATAGAGTTCCACTGGAAGAGCATCTACACATTAGCCTTCTCAAGATGAGTGTATTTTGCTTTGCATGACTTGGACATGAACAGCTAAGGGGGACCTATTCCTTTCCATTTTAAATGAAGTGATCCATATAAGGAAATGTGGCATCAGCTGGGGTATGGAATTCCAAGCCCAGAGAAATCTTAATTGTTGGTGTGAATGTGAAGTCAGCTAATGTACTATTCTGGACCTTCATCTTCAGTTGTATAATGTCTGTGTCATAATGTCTGTGTCATCCGTCAGAAGAAGAGTTTATAACCTGCCTGCACAAGAGTCCTACAGTAATCATACTTTAGTTTAAAAAAATTCTCATTTTTAAAATAGCATACAGCTGCTACAATTTATATCATGTCTGCACAGAGTGCAACAGCGCTTCAATTTTAGTAAAAAAAAAAAAAAAAAAAAAAACACCCCAAAGATTTTATCGGATATTGTCAAATTTTCATTTCGTACTCTCATATTGGTTCGGATCTGAGACGGCTGTTACTAAGCTCATGGCAACTGAAAAAGCTCTTCGACCCCTCCCCTTACCCATAACACACCTCTCTCTGTTACCTCATAACTTGTCTGCTGCTTTGTGAAGACGTGGTCTAACCATTTGCTCTTGAACTTTTCAGGTGATATTTCCAAATTTCTCAACCATTTTTAGCTAATTCTTCTATTTTCTGAATAGTCAGTGTAGTTTCTTTCCTCCCCATTTATCACCCTAATCCTTTATCCACAAGAAACCATTTTTTATTAGGTTACTTTTCTTTCCATCCCTGCCTTATACCTTTAGCGGTATCTGTGCTACTAATGTTAGTAGCTTTCCCTCCTTCCCTGAGTCCTTTCTACATATAAAAAAATAATTATTTACTTTGAATATATTTTCTTTCCCTTACTGCTTTATGCATGCACGCGTGTGTGTGCTCTTGGCCTTCTCTTTTCTTACCATGGCGGAGAAACAAAATAAGCCTGCGGGCTTCAAGAAATCCACTAAGTGCGATCACAAAATGCCATACAGTGATTTGCACACACACTGTTTACTGTGTGGGGCCCCACCATTTGCAGGAAGACACTGCGATCTGTCATTCCTTTAACCACCGGGCTCCTGGTTGAAAGGAAGAATAAACTTATTCTCAGGAGGTTATTGCCATCTTCTTTTAGTGAGACAATTTCTGCTGGTACCTGTAAATCTGTAGCTAAATCAGCTTATTAGAGTCCTGCATGTTCATCGTGTTTCACTGTTGCAGTCATAACTGAAGGGTGCTCCTGCCGGCAGGCAGCCCGAGGTCTGCCAGAATCCCAAAGTCTGGGTCCGGCGTCGGCTGTACAATCCAGTACACTGACGTCAGTACGCTCTGGTACATAGCCCTCAGCCGACGCCATCTTCTCCAGTCTTTCTTGCCGTGTGGTGGAAAGCAGCTCGCAAGTCATTGGTTGGCGATTTTCGAACAGCGTTTTTGGTTGTTGTCGGTCCGAAGTTCTTACTTCTCTTCTCTAAGCTAAGTACCCCGTTGGGGAATCTTTTTCTTGTTCCTCCGATGTCAGAAAAAGTTAAAAATTGTATTACGTGTGGGAAACAAATACATCATAAAGATTTCCACTCTTACTGTCTACCTTGCTTAGGCCCTGACCACGACGTTTCTTGTTGTCGGTTCTGTGCCAGGTTTAATTCCCGTACTATCAAACGCAGGTACGTCTGGGCTCTGAATTACTTTGGCAGACGCTTCAATTATAGAATGTTGTCGGATTCTACCGGAATTAAAAAGAAGCGCAAAGACAAGGACAGGCCTCCGAGGTCCAAACAGGACTCGTTGCAGCTGGAGCCGGCGTCCGGTTCGGCTGTCGTCAGTGAGGCGCTTTTGCAGCCCCTGTCGTCCGCCACTTCTGAACCGATGGCCGATACGGACTCCCATGGGGAGCCATCATGGCCTTCTATTTTATCTGCTGCAGGACCTTCGGACGTCGCTCCCTCGGATGGGTCCAGAACCGCTGTGCAGGTACCGGCTTCTGAGGGGGTATTCAGGCCTACTCTCATCACTATTTCAAAGGCAAAGACTCCTGTTAAGTCCAAAGCTCCTGCTCAAGCTACTTCTGAATCTACTCCCAGGACACAGAAGCAATTGTTAAGGATGGCTGAAGATTTGCTTTCTATGATTAGGGGTTCTCACCCCCCCCCCCTGAGAAAAGGCCTCGACAGGATGTTCCTGTGGATTCCTCTGACCAGGCTTCTATATCTTCTGTTTCTTCCTCTGATCAGGAATATTCTTTTCCTCCTTATGAGGATTCGACTCCTTGCCCTCTGCTTCTCCGCCTGAAGATTTTTCTTTTGGGGAAACCCTACATGAGATGAGGGAACATTTTCATTGGGAAGGTCAGGATTATTCTGCTTCCAAGAAGAGGCTTAGAGAATTTCTTCTTCTTCCTCAACATAGGCCTTTGGCTATCCCTCCTGTTCTTGACATTGTAGATGATGCTTTTTCCGAGGCTAATTTGAATCCTGATTCCTTGCCTCCTGCTCCCTCTAAGCCTGATAGGTTTTATAGGGTTCCTGAGTCTCATTTGTTTTTGTTTAAGAATCCTTCTGCAGATCCTGAAACTATTTCTCAGGGTTCTAAGGCTGCTAAAGTTGCTACTTGTAAGAATCCTATTCCCTCTGAGAAGGATTCTCGTGCCTTAGACAGGTGGGGCAAAAAGGTATATACTTCTGCTACCCTATCTGTTAGGGCTTTAAATTGCCAGTTTCATATGTTTAAGTATCAGCAATTTCTTTTGTCTGTTTTAAAGCAAAAGCTTGCCTCTCTTCCTGCATGTGCAGAAGATAAGGAACTACAGGATGTATTGCATGCAACTGAACAAACATAGCTTGCATTGTGGTTTTGATGCTTTGGATGCTTCTTGCAGGGCCGCAGCCTCTGGTACTGTTATCAGGAGACATGCTTGGCCGTGAACAAAGTTTACCTGAACAGGTTAAGGCTAAATTATTAGATGCCCCTGTTCAGCATGATGTTCTTTTGGATCTAAGGCTGAGGAGGTTATTAAAAGATGGAAGAAAAGGCAAAATCTATGCAAACTGTGAAAGATTTCTTGCAAGTTCAGCCTCCTAGATTTTCCAGGAATTGGCCCTCCAAAAATTGGTCCTTTCCCACGTCTGACAGGCCTCAAAGGGGAAGATATAGACGCTCAGAGGTCGTGGCCAGGCTCAGGCCTCCTACAGATCGAGACAATGGACTGCTTCTTCACCTAGAAGGGAGAAGACAGATCCCAATCTCAAAGAAAGCAAACTCAATGACTCTCTCGGTTGGGCTACAGGACCTCTTTACCTGGATGCCCCTCTCGGAGGAAAACTTTCTCTTTTACAGAAATTGGGCTCATATTACCCAGGACAAATGGGTATTGGGCGTGATTTTAAAGGCTACAAATTCCACTTTCATACCTTGCCAAGGGCTTTCGGTTGGCCAGATCTGCCAAAACATCAATGGTCAGAGGCCTTAAATCAAGTGGATGCTCTTCTGGCCATGAGAGCCATAGAGCCTGTTCCACACTCAGAGATGGGAAAAGGTTTTTATTCAAGACTGTTTCTGGTTCCAAGAAAACAAAGCTCATGGAGACCTATTCTGGACCTTTCTGTGTTAAACACCTTTTTGGAAATTCCAAAATTCAAGATGCTTACTCTGCAGCAGCTGATCCCAATGCTCTCTCAGGACGCCTGGATGGTGACATTGGACCTAAAGGAAGCTTATTTACACATTCCCATCAGGCAGGAACGCAGGAAATTCCTCAGGTTCAAGGCAGGTTCGAGACACTTTCAATTCTCTGTACTGCCCTTTGGTTTATCTACTGCGCCCAGAGTCTTTACCAAGTGCCTGGCACCAGTAGTGGCTTATTGCAGACTCCAGGGGATTCAAATTTACCCCTATTTGGACAACTGCCTTATTCAGGCAAACAGCAAGGATCTTTTACTTCAACATCTGGATTTTGTTCAACGTCTCCTCCTCCTACTGGGATTTTCAGTGAACACAAAAAAGTCACATTTGATCCCTTCTCAACAAATGGTATTTCTGGGAGCCCTCTTAAATACAACCTTACAAAGGGCCTTCCTCACTACAGAAAAACAAATACAGCTGGCTTCAATTTTCAAGACTTTGGCAACTCTACCTCAGCTCACTGCAAGGAAATTCCTGCAGGCTCTGGGCTACATGGCTTCCTGCATTCTGTTGATCCCAAATGCAAGGCTTCATATGAGAAAGCTTCAATGGTATCTGAAAAGTGTATGGTCGCAGCATTACCACGATCTGGACACTCTGATTCCTCTGATCCCCTGCCTCCAGAAGGAGTTCCTTTGGTGGTCCAGGGTGTGTGCTTTAAATGAAGGAAAGCCTTTCCGTCTTCCTCAACCTTCTCAAATCATAACCACGGACGCCTCGGATTATGCTTGGGGAGCACATTTTCTAGGCAATTGCCAGCAGGGAACCTGGACAAAGGATCATCTTCACTGGCACATCAATCTGAAGGAAATGTTGGCAGTTCAAAATGCTGTTCTAGCCTTCAAGAACCTTTTGCATCCAGGACCTCTTTTGATACGCACAGACAACACCACAGTCATGTGGTACATAAACCAGCAGGGGGGGTTCTCATTCGTACCCCCTTTGCAGACTAGCTATGGCTTTATGGGACACAGCTCTAAATCTGAATCTACATCTCCAGGCCCAATTCATACCAGGAGAACAGAGTCTCTTAGCAGACAGCCTGAGCAGGAACATTTTAGATCCTCACGAATGGATGCTAGACACCAACTTATTCAACAGGATTACTGCAGTTTGGGGATGCCCACAGATAGATCTGTTTGCATCCCACCTCAATCATCAGCTGCCTCTCTTTTGCACCAGGTCATTCCACAAAACAGCTTGGAAAGTGGATGCCCTGTCCTTCAGCTGGAGAAACCTTTCGGGATATGCCTTCCCTCCTCTTCCTCTACTTCCTCGGGTATTACTAAAGATAAAACAGGACAAGCCCAAGTTCCTCATCTTGATTGCAACAAATTGGCCTCGACAGTTTTGGTATCCAACTTTAAAGCACCTGTTCTTGGAGCCTCCTTGGATTCTTCCTCTGAACCCTTCTCTTCTGTCCCAGCATCAGGGTCAGTTGCTACATTCCAATCTCAAGACCCTTTGCCTGACAGCTTGGCTCTTCAAAGGAATTTGATTTCTTCTAGTCTTCCCAAGCAAGTTTTGGATGTTCTTTTGGAAGCTAGACGGCCTAGCACTAGGAAATCCTATGCCTCTAAATGGAAGAGATTTTGCATTTGGATGCAGGACCAAGGCTTGGACCCTCTGGTACCTGATCTCTCTTCTATTTTGCTTTACCTCTCGGATCTTTTGTCTAATGGACTTTCCTTTTCTTCCATTAAGATTCATGCTTGTGCTATTTCTGCTCATTTCAATACTGATCCCCCTATTTTCTCTCATCCTTTGGTGAGACAATTCTTGAGAGGGGCTAAGAATTTAAGGCCTCCCAGGACCCCTCCTGTTCCTGCTTGGGATCTTAATTATGTTTTAGAAAAACTTACTTTGCCTCCTTTTGAGCCTGCTGCATCTTCAGATATTAAGTTTTTGTCTTGGAAGACAGTTCTTTTGTTAGCTTTGACTTCTGCCAGAAGGGTCTCAGAGTTGCAAGCTCTCATGGCTGTGGAACCATACCTTATTTTCCACCAGGACAGAGTATCCTTGAGGACCAATCCTACTTTCATGCCTAAGGTGATTTCGAAAGTGGCTTTGAATCAAACAATTCACCTTCCTACCTTCTTTCCTAATCCTCAGAATAAAGGGGAAAGGATTTTGCACTCCTTGGACGTGCACAGACAGTTACGATTTTATTTGGACAAGACTAAAGAGTTCAGAAAATCTAACCAATTGTTTGTTTCTTTTGCCTCCAGTTCTCTTGGAAAGGCTATTTCCAAACAAACTATTTCCAAATGGATTTCTTATGGAATAAGGTTTTGTTACACTCATCATGGGAAACATTTTGCAGGTACTGTAAGAAGTCATTCTACTAGAGCAGCCGCTACTTCTACAGCTTTTCTCAGGGGAGTTCCTACCAAGGATATCTTGGAAGCTGCCACTTGGAGTTCTGTGCATACTTTTTCCAAGCACTACAATCTCCCTTTGTATTCTAAGACCAGGGCAGGCTTTGCCTCTGCTGTTTTGCAGGGTCTTCTTGCTTCCCCTTCTTCTGTCTAAACCTCCCCCCTTTTTCACTGCTTTGGGATTCCACCCTTCAGTTATGACTGCAACAGTGAAACACGATGAACATAGTACAGTTGTGTACACCTACCATAAATGTAGATGTTCGAGTGTCTTCACTGTTGCAGTCGGTGTTTCCCTCCCTCCTATCCCCTCTTTTTCTCTCTTTTGTGGTGTATTTGTGTTTCCTAGTGGGATTCTTTTATGATCTATTGGGGACTTCTGACATGTAGGGCAAGAAAGGCTGGAGAAGATGGCGTCGGCTGAGGGCTATGTACCAGAGCGTACTGACGTCAGGGTACTGGATTGTACAGCCGACGCCGGACCCAGACTTTGGGATTCTGGCCGACCTCGGGCTGCCTGCCGGCAGGAGCACCCTTCAGTTATGACTGCAACAGTGAAGACACTCAAACATCTACATTTATGGTAGGTGTACACAACTGTACTTTCTTCTATCTCTAAAACTTATGATAGAGGGAAGAAGAGACCTTCCTCGGCTCCATCAGATCCCTCTGAGCAGAGTTCTAAATCTTTTAAGCCTTCTGGCTTCATGACTCAATAGGGGCCTTTGGCACAGATTACTTCATCCTTGGATCTGGTTGCTTTGGCTCCAAGCCTCTCTGAGCTTGATAGGTCAGATCTATTGTGGTCAGATCCTATCTCCATCCCTTTCAAGCCTATAATCTCCCTGACAAGGACTCTGTACTCCCTGCTGTTGACGCTTTGCCTTTGAGGGTACCATCTTGCTTTCTAAGCAGACTAAGATCTCCTTCGGCTTCTTCTTCCCAGTCTACCAAAAGCCTTGCAGAAGAAGACGTGGAAGGGATGATCCAGGAAATTTTGTGGGCACAGGGCATTACTAAGTCCCCCTCGGCTTCGACTCAAATAGTCTTAGGGCTATCCAAGCCATCCACTCCCCCTTTGGTTCCTCCTCCGACTTCAGGACAAGTCTTGGAGCCCTTGGATCTGATATATCTGGCGACTTCCTGCTCAGAAATTAAGATTTCTTTTTCATCAGATTGGACTTTTGTTTGGAGCTCTTCACCCTTCTTGGAGCCGGAGAGCTCTTGGAGCTGTACAAGCCTAGTGGACTTGGGTGTGATCAACTCCCAGACCCTCTGAGCTGTCTCTGCACCTCAGGGCTTCTACTCGGGTAAGCTGAGCACCGGATTCAACCCCAGGCAAGCTGTCTTTGGAGCTAGAGAGGACTCCTTCCCGCAAGCATGGCTTGTCTGAGACAGACCCACTCCCCACACAAGAGCAGTCAGCTTTCGGGGCTCTGGATAGGGCTATAGCTACCTCTGCAACTATGAAGTTACCACCCCCCTTTGATCCTCAGCCCCATCTACCCCCACCTCTACACACCTTTTCTGACCAGGACATTCCACAGGGACAATGGGACCTTAGGCCTCAGGATACTTGTAGGAGTACCCCTGCCTCCTCTCATACCTCTCGAGAGTATCCCACAGAGGAGGCCCTTCAGAAGACGACCTGCAAGAGGAAGCATTTGGACTCCCCTGAGGAGTCAGCCACAGAAGACTCGCTGAAGGAGCGAGTAGAGCTGCGTGTTCCGGCATATCGATAAGGAGGCATGTCTGGATGCACCTATGCAACTTTGCAGAGCCTTTTAAGTCTTCTTTCGTCAGTGCTCTGTTTGACAGAACTTCCCTTTTTGGTCCCAAGGTCAAAGACGCATTATCCAGGTATGAGAAGGAGGTTAAGACCCTTTCTGCTGTGGGCATATGTTTTTCCTCTCCTCAGAGACCTTACTCTAAAGGTCGGAGAGGAGGTGTCAAAACATGGCTCATGAAATCACAGGGGTCTTAACAGGAAACACATGGAGAGAGTACCCCTGGGGCAGAGGGGGGAACAAATCAGGAAGACTCCGCCTTCACAGTACAGGAGGCCTGCAGAACCAAGGCTCTAGAGAGCCTTTCTTTAAGTGATCCTTCCAGTGCTCCTGAAAGGAGGCTCGATTGCCCGCCTCTGGAGCCATTCAGGGGTCATCTATCCCTGCACTGGCGAGCCTGGCTAAAAATAACCACTGATTTATGGGTGCAGGGGATAATATCCAGAGGATATCAAATTCCATTCTCCTAAGATCCTCTCCCAACAGAAAAATCCCGGACATCCCACCCAATCAAAGGGATCAGGCAGTTATCCAAATTCAGAAACTGCTGGACAAGACAGATATCCAGCAGGTCCTTCCAGATCAAAGAGGATTTGGAACTTACTTGGGGTTCTTTTTAGTTCCAAAGAAAACAGGGGACTGGAGACCATTTCTGGATCTCAGCAGCCTAAACAAGTTGTTTCGACACCACAAGTTGCCAATGGTCACTGTCTGTACAGTCCATAGTTCCTTTCTTGGAACAGGGCATCTGGATGTGCTCCATACACTTTCAGGATGCATGCTACCACATAAAAATGGACAGGCAGTCCAGAAGCTATTTACACTTTTGGTGGTGAGACAGTCATTTCCAGTTCAGAGCACTGCCCTTTGTTCTCACCACAAGCACCCAGAGTGTTCACTAAATGCATAGCAGTGGTACCGGCTCAGTTGAGATGACAAGGAATGCATGTGTTTCCCTATTTGCTTGACTGGCTCATTTCTTCCCCAACCAGGCATCTCTTTATTTGGGCAATTGTGCAGGGTTAAGCATAAAAATAAATTATTAAAAGTCACACTTGGACCCATTTCAAACACTGGAGTTCATAGGAGCAGTTTTGGACACATATCAGATGGTTGCAAGACTTCCCCAATCCAGGGTGCTAACGATCAGACGCCAAACACACAAAGTACTTCAGAACAAAAAGATAGTCTCCTGTCATGCCTTACAGGCTTTAGGCTCAATGGCAGCTGCTATAGTCTTATGGCTTCTGGTTTCACAGTGGTCAGTTATCCAGCAACCAATGTTTTATCAGATAATCATTATGAACACCTGCAGAACAGCCCCATCATGGCAGATTCATTCGGATCAGGTATCGCAGGGCTTGATCCTTTGTTCTTCGCAACTTTAGACCACGTTGACCACGGACGCTTCCCATATGGGGGGGGGGCATTATCTGGGGAACACGGTTCAAGGCACCTGGTCTCCTAACTAGGTCAGTTTACACATAAACACCCTGGAGATGAGGGCAGTGCTACTAGTGTTGCAGGCTTTTCAAGCTGTTCTCCCTTTGGGGACAGTAGAGGTTCAATCAGACATGTCTGTAGTTTGGTAGATAAACAAACAAGGAGGAACCAGATCATACCCCCTGATAGGCTGTGTGTGGACTGCCTTACCCTTGTCCACGGCTCTGGAGACTGATTTGAAGAAGTCAGTAAGGTTCAGGAGACAAGATCGGCCCTTCACGAACCCAAACTGGGTGGGGTCCAGTGTTTTAAGGTTGCCAATGTCTTTGTTTATAAGTTCCATGATAGTACGTTCCATGGCCTTGCAGATCAGGCTTGTCAGACTGATGGGGCGGTAGTTCCCGGGATCCAAGGTGGATCCCCCCTTGTGGAGTGGGCATGAAGCCTGAGGTGAGGGTATGATTAAACATGACACTTAGGTGAGGTTCCTTTTCATTTTGTAGTTCATGTAGTACACAGCCCAGGATGTCATCTGGTCCCATGGATGCTGTATTCTTAGCTTTGAAGAGTGGGTTTTTTACTTGTGTGGCCGTTATTACCGGATTTTGGCAATCGTCCAGTACTGAGATGGGTGAGAGGGGGGTGAAGTTGGCACTGAATCGATCTGCCAGGATATTGGCAATATCCTTGGGATCTGTATATTTAATGCCATTCTGTTGTAGCTCAGAGCAGATCTGAGCATTGCCATTTGTATTCTTGACATAGTTATAGAATGTCTTGTGGTTGTCTTTGGAATCTTTGGCAATTTTATTTTTGTAACTAGCTTTGGAATTGGAGTTTGGACCAACTGTTGCAACCTCTTTGCATCCCGTTTGAACAACAAATGCAGCAGCTACTTTTCCCTGATCACCCCAACCAGGGAGTCCCAGAGAGACGCTGTCATACACAGTAGGCCTCCTGGTGTCCTTTACGCCTCTTCCCCTTACCCCCTTGATTCCCAAATTTCTCCAGAGAGCAAACAGGTTGAAGAGAATAATATTCCTCATTGCTCCATTTTGGTCTTGACAAGTCTGGTTTTCCTTCCTTTGGCTTCATTTACAGGAAGAACCCCAGATTCTGGAACCCTCTCCAGACCTTCTGTCACACTCGACAGGAATGATTCATCCCAATTTGTTCAACTTCAAGCTGACAGCTTGGTTTCTCCAATTCTATTTGTAGCCAGACAACCTATGCTGTCCTCTTCAGTTCATCATACTTTGATATCATCCTATAAGCAATCCACTCAAACGCTGTATAGGAGCAAATGGAGGAGATTTGTAACCTGGGCTCAGCAACATGATGTAGACCACTTAACAGCTCCCGTTCACTATGTCCTAGAATCTTTGGCTCATCTCTTTGACAGTGGGGCAGCGACCTCTACTATCAAACTGCAATTAGCAGCTATCTCTGTTTTTCACATTGGGAAAGATAACCAGTCACTGATTTCCAACAAGCTTTGCAAGATCTTCTTGAAAGAGACTTTATTATTCAGCCCCCCACACAAAGATCCCGGTCTTCCTTGGGACCTTAATTTGGTACTCCGTTTGAACCTGCAGTGACATGTGATATAAAATTTTTGTCTTGGAAGACTATTTTCATAGTAGCCATTACTTCGGCTAGAAGAATATCAGAAATTCAGGCCTTATCCTCCCTGTCTCCATACCTGATTTTCCATAAAGACAGAGTTTCTTTGTGCACCAACCCTTCCTTTTTACCTCAAGTTGTTTCTGAGACTAATACCAATCAAACCATTAACTTGCCCGTTTTCCTTCCTTACTTCACTAATGAAGGTGAATATGTGTTGCATCTGTTGGATGTCCATAGACAATTGTGTTTTTATTTGCACAGGACAAGAATTTAGGAAGGCAGATCAATTGTTCATCTCTTTTTCCAGCCCTGGGAAAGGCCTACCCAGTGTCCAAGGTTACTCTAGCGAAATGGCTGTCTGATTGCATTACCTTCGTCTACACCAAACAAGGTACAACTCTTCCCAGACCTGTCCGGACTCATTCAGCCAGTACTGGGGCTACTTCAGCAGCTTTTCAGAGTAATGCATCCATGGATGAAATTTGTGCAGTGGCCACTTGGGCAAATCGTCATACCTTTATAACTCATTACAAGTTGGATTTGGTCTCTGGGGAAGAGACTCCTTTGGTTCGATGGTTCTGAGGAATATTCTTCCGTGAGTCCGCCCAGGATGAAGGTAGCTGGAGACTGTCCCATATGTGAGGACGAAATGAAAAATTCACATTGTCAGATAAAGAAGTTACATACTTACCAGAATGTTCCATCTGTATTTTCAATTTTTCATTTCTCCTCACAACCCCTCTCTCCACGCCCCCAACCTTTTGTTTCTGGTAGAATGAGAAGTATAATTTATGGCTCTTTTTATCGTTTCCATACTCCAGAAATGGTCTCTTTACAATTTCAATTATGGCACACGAAAATTTCTTTTTTATACTTTTTCTTCTGGAGTAATCCTAGGAAAAAAGATGTGAAGTAACAGGGAGAAGATGCATTGTGGGTAAGGGGCAGTGTCCAAGAGCTTTTTCGGTTGCCATGAGCTTAATAACGACAGAGTCTGATCCGATAGTTCAGATCCGAACCCATATGTGAGGAGAAATTAAAAAACTGACAATACAGATGGAATGTTATGGTACTTCTTTTTTTTTTTACTTTTGAACTGTAGCAAACTGCTTTCTATAATGTAGCAAGCATTTGCTACAGTTTAGACTACACACAGAGCACTACAGCACTCATGATTGACTGCAAATGTGATACTGGCTTTTAAAAGCCGGTACTGTATTAAAGAAGACTCTGGATCAGCCGATTGTGCCTCCCACATGCCCTTTGTACCCTGGGCAGTTGCCCCTTTTGCCCCACCATAGCTACTCTGCTGCATATATTCCCCACATTGTTTCTCTGTGAATTGCTTATCCAGTCTCTCTTCATAATCCTTTCTAACCTCTTCTGATTGATTTCTATAGTTATGTAATATTTCATATGCCCTACTAATTATCCCTTTTTTAACAACAGCTTCTGTTATAGAGTCTAATAAAAGCTCTACTAGTGCTGGTCTTAAACTAAGGATCCCCCTTTTTCTTTCTGTTTGTCTGTACTCTGATATCAATCCTTGAGGAAAGGCCGTCTCTAGCCTGTGGTCCAAATGAATTCTCGGCCTCTTTCCATTCTGTTACATTTCCCTTTCTAATTTGCTCCTAATGCCTTGGTTCCGTTACCAGCTTTCTCCAGGAATATCCAGCCCCCCCCCTTGCCTAATTTCTTTACTCCTAATTCAGTCTTCCCTATTAACAGAATCTCGTTTATCCATTCCTGTGTTTTCTTAGTTTTTGGAACACTTTCTGCTAATATAATACTCTGTAAGGTTATTGTTGTTCTGCTTAAGGATCTGCAACAAAAATCTTAGTATCTCGTTGTTTCTTGAGGCCCCCCCCCCATTTCATCATCATCCCTTTAAGCTCTGAATTATAGCTTTCTGCTTGTGCTATGTAATGGAGCCTTAACTGTGTAGCTCTGAAATTTCTCTTCAAATCAGTTAATCCCAAACCACATTGTTCTGTTGGAAGGATTATCTTATCCCACTTGACTTTCATCTTCTTCCACTCCCGGATAAAATCCTTCAACTCTTCATTAATTGCTATCCACAACTTCTCCTCTGGTTAATAAAAATATACTTGATCTGTGTGTAAAACTGAAGGGACTAAAAACATTTTCAATGCTTGTGTTTTGTTATCCATATCCATAAAACAGAGCTTCCAATTTCTCAGCTTTTGTATTATCTTTTGTTTAGTCTCTTCCCACATATCCTTAGTTTCCAAAATAGAATCATTTTTAATCCATACTCCCAAGTACTTCATTTTATTGTGCCCCCATAACTATGGGTATTGCTGAACAAATTTGTGTGGGTACAGAGTTTACAGCTATTGCCTTTGTTTTATCTTCATTAATTTTGTATCCTGAAAGTACTTGAAATGGTTTCAGAATGTAACACAGCACTGAAATGTCCTTTTCTGTTTTTATCAGGTATAAAATATCATCATCTTCAAATAAAGCTTTTTGAGTCTCTTATTTTCTTTGGCAGCGGTTCTAAATGTAACGCAAATAACAAAGAGGAAAGAAGAAACTCCTGCCTGGTTCCTCTGCTCAAGCAGAACTTATCGGAGAGAACCCCCCACTTTAATTTTCACCTCCAATCCCTCAACTTTATCATTTTTTTCAGGCAAGGCAAATATTTCTATTGCCCTTCTCATAAAATCACAACCTACCCTGTCGGATACTTTCTCTGCATCAAGAACAGTCAACAACAATGGCATTTTCTTACATTCTGCTTCCCTCTGGATCATTATTGTTCTGTTAATATTCTCAGATGTTTGCCTGCCCTCCACAAAACCACATTGATCCATATCTATCAATTCTGGCATCACCTTTGGCATTTTTTTAGCCATTATAGATGTAATCACTTTATAATCATGATTTAGAATTGAAATGGGCCTACATGAAGCTGGGTCTTATGGGTCTTTGCCATCTTTAGCTATTACAGCCACCACAACTTTCTTCCCGGATGGTGATTCTCCTTTTAAAATGCTGTTAAACAAAACCTTTCATATCTTTATCACTTTCTTCCCTCTTAGCTTCCAAACATCCACAAGAATGCCATCTATTCCTGGGGACTTGTACGTCACCATTTTTATCTCATTTCCTCCTGTCCTAACGGTCAGTAATTGAGACTCATATACCTCTAACCTTGGCATATTTAATTCATCCATAAACATTTCCATTTGTACTTTTTCTTGATTTAAACATTTCTATGCTTTATACAGTTTTTCATAACATTTCTGAAGTATTTCCAATGCCTGTACAGGATTGCTGGTTATTTTCCTTGTTATAGGCTCCCTAAGCTTGGCAACAAACCTTTCTAGTTTCTGTTGCCTGAGCTGTTGTGCTAAAACTTTTTGTGCTCTGGATTTATTATAAAAAAACAGTTCCTTCACAGCAGTCTTTCTAAACTCATGTATATTATCGAGGTAGTCCCTTATTTTCTCTTTAGCACTCTGCAGTTGCTCCTGTTCTTGTTCTGTAGATTCCCCATATTCTGCAGTACTTTAACCTGTGTTAGTCCCTCTAAATAATTCTTGTTACTTCTTAGCCATGTCTTTTCCCTTTTTTCTACCCTGTTTTTAAACTCTACTTTAATTTTATCCCATTCTTTAGCTACATTTTTCAGAAGAAATTTCTGTCTTCTGTAATAACTCCTGAATAATTTCTACTTCTCGTTCCTTAAATTCCTCTCTTTTTAACAGGTGACAGAGTATAACAGATAAGTCCAGGTAAAATCACTTTAGCTAGCAAATCTTAGGAGTCTCTGTTTCTGATACCCTCCCTTTGGGAAGAATAAAGACACCTTGGTGAAGTTTCCAGTAGTTTGTTCGGTTAAGTAGGTAGATGGATGAGTGCTCTTGTTCTAATGTGTCACAGGTGGGATACTAGACTTCATTCTGGTTACCTCTGCTTTCTCTTTTTAACAGTTGGGAAAGTGCCAGTGCCTCATTTTTATTTCATTACCTTGCATTGCTTAGTTACTATTGGCTCGTGATCTGAAATATTTATTGGATGCATGTAAAAACTGTCAATTAAATGCACATGTCCATCTGAAATATAATTTCTGTCTAGCCAATCTCAGTTTTTGTACCTTGGGGAATAATATCTAAATTCTCTCTGAATTCCTACTACTGAATTCACATCTTCCTTAACAAATATTTTCACAACTTTCTACAAAAGTTTACTCTCTTTTGTTATATTTACCCTTCTAGGCCCCAGGGTACACTCTCGCTATTGTAAATCAAATTCCAGTTCCCACCTGTAAGAAATATTCCCTGCTTAAAGATTATTATTTCTCCCATAATTTTCTTAAGCTCCACTGTAGCAGTTTTAGGTGGAATATAAATGCATGCCAGTGTAATCCTCCTCCCTTGCTAGTAGCCCCTTATTACTAAAAATCTACCATTATCTTTTTTTCTCTTCTATCATTATTGGAGCATCTCTCGCAGTTAATGTAAGCACTCCCTTTTTTCTTTGTCCAAGGTATTCTGCTGAATAACCATCCTGAAATCCTTTCTGTATCAAATTCATATGCTCAGTTCTTTCCAGATGTGTCTTTGTAGCATAGCTATTTGCACTCTAATTTTTAATGTAGTTTACTACTCTTTCTCTTTGTCTGTGAGAACATTTTAAAGATAACATGGAATTGCGTTTAAAGATAACATGGAAAGTACCATTATTACAAGACGTTATTATGCCCATCTGTTGTGTAACAGCTTTTTTTAATGTCTAGTTTCAGCTTTTGTGTTACAGGCAGGTTGATCTTTTGTACTGTTTCTTGCATATTCGGTGAACCTATGTCACATCTTACAAAACTTTTTGTTTTAATGAAAACCATCAAAAACACACACACATCTCCAGAACACCTCAAAAACCTATTAACTTAATACTAACATACAAAACTGTGTACATCTTCACATAATGAGGTTTAACCCTCCTAATAGGAGCAGCTGTCCCAGACAGCTTGACCCATAGGCTTGAATTGACCTATAATGAAGGTTATTGATACTAAGATGCATGGTACAACCTATGCTTCAACTTCCACTAAGTGCTGCACCTCTTCCAGATGAAGAAAACATGAATGCTTTCAGAAAACATGATCTCCTAGCCACTGAAAGAAAGAAATATTCTGTTTTTATTGCCCCCATATCAGATTGTCTCCATAGAAGCATGAGAATCAGATACACAGTTGCATTCCCCTACACATATTGTGCAGTAAACATGTATGTGCTAGAGAGAAAAACTATTCAGTATTCATTACATTCCTTGCTCCTTTATGTATTTGTTTCCCCTTAAAACTTTTTTTTATTGAATCAAGACAAGGGCCTTACTCCAATCATTCCCCTGTGCAAAAATAAAAAAAAGTATATCAGTTTTTCTTTTATCATACTATTTTTGTCAAAGCTGTCTTCTGTTTTTACATTGCAATGCTTACATTTCTTAAAACTGAACAAGAAGAAAGAAGGTGGGAAAAATAGGGAAACCTGTTTACTTGGGTATCCCCATTGCACACACGATTAACTGAATAAGCTATATTTTATAGCATGCATCGTATGCCATGCACTATAAAAATACTTTTAACTATTAACTCTTTCCTTCCTCTTCCCCTTCCCTAAACCTTCTTCCAAACATTAATGACATGAAGTAGGGCATATGTTTTGAATCTCCTACAAGTGTATCAGTCAAAAAAGCCCAATATTTCCAGGTTTCTTGTTCTGTCATACCTCACAAATGTAATTAATGCTTTGTAATCCCACATTTATTAATCAATTTCTGAGTTGCTGGTTTTATTCCTGTTGATGTCCAGCTCCCAAAATCAGTTGCTGGTTAATTTCCAACATACTCCGTTCTCTAGTCAACATTTGTTCTTTTTCTGTCTCTCATGCATTTTTCTTTGGAACATTGGAAAGGTTTCACTGGCGAAGTATATCTATGGGCTTTTATATCAGAAGAGTAAGAAGCAGAATACCATTTTGTTTGGTATCTCACTTTGTGTTCGACAAAATTTGTTTATAGGTTTATAGGTGATTACTAGACTAATGATCCCAGGAGGGATTTTTAAGCTTAGCTATGCTTCCTAAAGATGAGAATCGAACTTTGTACCTTGCTTCTGTAAGGTAAACACCTTAACCATTATGCCAACACCCAACCCATCTTCCTTAGCATGTTCTGCATCAAAGAATGATTTTGACCCTCCAGGAAGAAATATTTTGAAAGTAGCTGGATACAGTAGCTTCTCAACAGTCCATGTTTGCTGGAATAAATTTACTCTTCTGCCTGGTGTACAGTGAGTAATCATTTTCCGGAAACGCTCTACTGTCTCCAACTTTCAGTATTTTGTCTTTCTGCCACAGTTATATCAGAATAAACTCTTTCTACTGGTAAGGTTTCATCTGTACTACTAAAGGTGTGGGTTGCTTTCTCATGGTCAGGTTTGGAGCATATACACACAGTGCCCTTTCAGTTAGTAATTCCTGCTGTAGAATACCAGTCCAGTTGTTTATTTGTGCTTTTATAAAAGTAATAGAGTTTGTTCCTTCCAGTGTCTCTGATACAGCTGGAAATCTCAGGTTTTCTCTATGTGCACTGTCCTCTAATTCTACCATTTTTTTTAAACATCTATTTTTGAGTAGTCTCTTACTCGGCCCGCATTTTCTTCAGATTGCCTTCTGATTTTTGCAGTTTTATCAGCTCATGTAAATATCTGTTTAAAACTTGGGTCAGTTTTTTCCCAGCCTTTTGATATTTGACTTGATGCACACTTTGTGTTTTGTTTAGTTTAATCAGCTATGAGCACATTCAACATACTTTTCACTCTAGATTACTGAAAGTTGTCTCTTGCACCAAAGCTAGAGCATGAACTACTTCCAGCCAGTGTTTTCCCCTCACCTTTTGTGATTGATTTTCTTTCAGGTTCTCTGAATTTCTTTTTTGCTGACATCCAGGCAGTTATTGACATTTACCCAAAAAGACAAATGCACATTCTCCTTTTTTGAGTTTCTGTTTTCACACTAGGAGAGCCGAAAATAAGCTGTTACTCAGTGTCTAACTATCCTGAAATTCCAGTCATTTAGACAAATTGAGCAGTTTAGAAGTGGATCGTTTTATGTAGCTGTGGTAGTGCAGCGGTAGAGTTGTTGCCTCACAGCAAGAGGTTCTCCCGTTTGATTCTCGGCTGGAGCACCTTCTGTGTGGAGTCTGCATGTCTTCCCTGTGGTCGAGTGGCGTTCGAAAGACGTGTAGAATGGGCATGCGTTCGTTGAAGGTTGGGCATTAAGCTTGCACCTCAGCACTCGGCACCCATAAAAAATCTACTGCCATTCATTAGTGGACCGGAGTTCCGCTGTGACGATCCCTAACCGGGAAAAGCCGAAAGATGAAGAAGTGGATCGTTTTTATGTTCTTCCTCCGATAGTTTGTCTTCGTTTTGGCACCAGAGCATAATGATAGATGTGTTATTGTATCTGTTCAGTCAAAATGGTTTTTGGAGTCCTGGAAAATACTCTTGCTGGTGTTTCACTGTCTCTGTGGATAGTGGATTTTTTAGTGTTTCTCACATTATATGCAAGGAGCCTTGTATCATCTTTCACAAAGACTAGTTTTCTCTTCACTCCTATTAATATTTCTTCCCAAATTGACATTGGAGCTGTAGCTCAACCAGTGTATTCACTTTGTATTGTTATTTTAGTAGACTAAGAAAGGAAGAATTTAACCTGACTACCCCAAATTTCAGTTTATTTTCCTTAATGTCAGTGGATATGGGGAGGTGAACCATTTCCTCACTGCATCTGTTTGAGGTAGTGATGGCGTTGCAGTTTGCAAGGAGACAGTCAATGATTACAGCTATGCCATGTGTTTTGTCACCAGGATATGAATAGGCTCCTAGGCATTGTAGTAAGAGAATTTTACACCAGGGTGATTGTGACGATGTGAGTTATTGCCATCTGTGCCAGGGAGAATAGGGCAATGCATGTGCAACATATGCCAGCATAGTTAGCTGGAATTTTGTAAATAGTTTTCTGTCATTTGACTGTCACACTGACTTGAACAGATGCTTATGTTAAAATTGTATCAATAATGTTATTATAACTGATTAAATGTTTATGTTTAAGCAAAGCATTCAGTAGTTTTCAAATACTGCAACAGATCTTAGAAAAGCTCTGCGACTGTTCTCTACCAGAGTCATGTGTTCAAATGTGATGTCATTCTATAAACAGCACTGAGGGGATGGAACTCGCATATCAGCTTGTTTTGTTTTCTTTGGAACCTGATATAAAAAATCTAGGATAGTTATCACAGTCAGTTCAGTTAGGTCAGTCTAAGTGGGAAGAACATCACCTTGCCTTGTGGAAGTAAGCAACTTAGCACCTAATCTTGCCTTTCTGTGTTAAGTTAGCTAGGGAATAATTCTAGACAATCAGGAATTGCAGTGAGATTAGCTAAGTATTGTTTTTTGCATCTGCTTGAGTCCAGCTGTGTTATATTTATTTATTTTATGATTGAAACTCATACTTATTCCACTTAAATATTTAATAATCTCATGATTACTATTTTATTATTCATTATTAAATGTTTTTACCCCTTTTCTTGTGGCTGGTCTTTTAGAGATTACTTTTAACATCTTAAGAGCACTTGTGCTTATTCTAGTGACACCTTGGCCACTCCGAAAAGCCTTGTTGCTTGGGTAACACTCTACCATTTATGTTAGTATTGATTTTACTCAGTGTAATTGGATACCCTTGTAAGAGCCTACTGGCTGGTGGTAGCATCGTTACCATATTGTGTGGGGATAAGGGGGCATAGCTAGTAAATCTGTGCCAGCCTTTCCCAGGAGTCTGTGTGAAAATCAAATATCCAGGTGTGGGTGTGTCAAACATTTGGAGCTGCTCTTGGGGGAAATTGTGCTTTTTGCAGAGAGCTACATTTGAAATTAGTGTGTAAATCTATTTCTGTTTTAGTTACAGTCTCTCACCTGTGTCAGTGGTGAGGATTGAGGCTCCTTGATCGCTAACCCGGGTAAAAAGGGCCTGCCATAGTGATGACTACCATGAATGCATTTTTTTTCAGGAATGTATCCAAAGCAGAATTCTTTACCATTGGTGCTTGGTCATTGTGCATGCTTTTACCAAGAAATTTAGCATGAGTGGACTTCAGGATCAGAGGGTTGTCTGGGAGGGCTCTTCCACATGAAATGATTCTGCTTTGAAGATCATTATTTCCATTTTGGGTTTCTACTTCCCGGTTTACTATTGTTTGTGCGAGAGACATTCTATCGGCTGCAGTGTGCCGAAAAACAGAATGTCGATTGCACAAGCACTTTTGCACCAGATAGTCGACTCCACTTATGCGAATGCACAACTGCATTCGTATAAGTAGAAATAGACTATCTGCATGGAGATCGTGGTACAGTGGGGAGTGGAAATTCATCCAAATCCCCACTGTAGTGCGATCTTGGAGTTAGAATATATAAGTAGGGGGTGTGTGAGGGCCGCAAAAACGTGATCGCTGTATAGGAATTTGATTTACATCAGCTCCTATACGGCTATCACGTGGTGGTTTCGACAGCAATGTCGAGTCAAATGCGTTGAGCATTTGATTGGACATTGTGTTAGTTATTTTTTTTTTTCGGTATTACCATTTAGTTTATTTGAACGGAAAATGTTTTTCCGTTCGAATAAACAATAGTAAACCCTACTTCCCCTATGTGTGCGGAGGTCAGACACTGCTGTCCTTGTGTTCTGCCCACTGCAAAGGACCCCACATAAAGCTGATCATTAAGAGGATCCTCTGCAATAAGTATATTATTCCAACCAATGTTTCACACTTGTTTGAAATGCTTAATACTTGTGTTGTGACAGCAGGATCTTTTAAAAGTAGACATAAAGCTTGTAGTTTTATAAGATTGCCACCAAGTGTGTTTTCTATTAGTTTTTTTGGGGGGTGGGGGAGTGCTGTGTGTGTGTGTGTGTGTGTGTGTGTGTGTGTGTGTGTGTGTGTGTGTGTGTGTGTGTGTGTGTGAGGATGCACAAGATTTTAAGAAGAGTAGTTGGTGAGGACTCAAAAATGATATGCATGTTCACCCATTACATGTGACTATTAGAGAAATCTGTTGACATGGTGAGACTTTGTACAGTAGGTTTATTTAAAATATTTTATGTAATCCAACTGTGTAGTAGTAGTTAGTGTTTTCCTCAATGGAGTGAAAGTGGAAGATTATTCGTAGGTAGTTACTAAGCATAAGGTCTAGGACACCATTGAAGTGCCTAGCAATTTTTCCCAATTGCCAAAAAGCACTGTCTGGTTAGACATCCAAGATGGCTGCAAATTGATCAACAGCTTAACTTCAGCTCTCCCAGTGTGCAAAAGAAACTGAGAGATAAGGAATAATAATTCTGCCAGTTTTAGTAAAATTCAGTTACTGGCTAGTAAGTACACTGTGTGGAAGCCTGCAAAGAAGAAACGTGGAGAGCCCAAAAGAAAATCGACTAAAAAAGGTGAAGAGGAAATGCCTACTGGGAAGAATCTCTTGCAGTTGTTCAGCAAAAAGGAGTTCATGCTCCAGCTTTGGTACATGAGATGGCTTCCAGTAATTTAGATGATTTAGATAGATAATTTAGATGAGAAAGTAAATCGGATGTGCTCAGAGTTGATTAAAATTAAATTAAAATAAATGAAACACTGAAGGAGCATATCAGTTCATATAAGTAAAACATGGAAAAAATGGAAGACGCTTTAAACAGCTATTCAGATGAAGTTTACAACTGGAAAAATCAGAGGAAGAAATGAAGAAAAGGCTGGCTGATTAAGCGACTGCTCAAGGAGAGCGGTTTCAAAAAATGATAAGAGTTAGAGGGCAGAACATGGAGAGAAAACCTGAGATTTTCTGCTGTACCCTAGAAATTGAAGGGAACAGACTGTATGTATTTTATGAAAACACGACTAAGCAACAAATAAGTGAGTGGTATTCCACAGCAGGATTTGCTAATTGAAAGGGCACATCGTATGAATGCTCCAAACCTAGCCATGAGAAGGCAGTCTGTATTAACATGCAGTCATACTGGAGGAAAGAGTTGATCCTTACTTTGCCCTTCTGCCATTCTTTTGTATTAGAAGTTGGAGACAGTTGAGTGTTTGTGGAAAATTGATTATTCACTGTACACCATGCAGAAGAAAAGCAAATTTATCCCAGCAATCGGGGGTGATGAGAGACAAGTGTGAGATTCGAGCTGCTGTATCCAGCTGCCTTCAGAATATTTTTTCCTGAATGATCAGGGTTGTTTTTTTATGCAAAACAGGCTTAAGAGGAAAGACAACAGTTTGTGTAACAAAAAGTGAGCCATCAAACAGAAAAGAACTCTGCTTCTCATACTTCAGATAATGAAGCTCATAGAGAAACTTTGCCGGTGAAACCTTTTCCATTATTCCAAAGGAAAATGCTTGAGAGATAGAAAAAACACATGAATTGACTAGAAGAATCAACAGTACATTGGAGATTAACTCCAGTCTAGGGTTGGGAGATAGAGACAAAAAGAAAAATGACCAGCAACACTGAAATTAGTTTATAAATGTGAGACTATAAAGCATCAGTGGCAGTTGTGAAATATGGCTTTACAAAAAAAAATGCTTGAGAAAGATTTGACTTATTTTGACTTTAACCTTAATGGGGGGACTGAAAGGCATTTACCCCACTTCATACTATTAATGTTTGGAAAGACATTAAAAGGAAAATAAAGAGAAAAAAATATCTAAGTACAACATTTTTTGTTAATATTTGTATGAAATATTTCATGATCTGTATTGCATGTTGTATAGTAAAGTATTTTCAGGGCTTGAATGTAATAAATATACTAAAGTTAACAAATACTTTTTCTTTAGTTATAACAAATGTAGGCATTGAAGTATAAAAAGAAAAAAAAAATGCTGAGCAAAAGCATGTTTAAGTTAATATGCTGTAATCTTGGTCCTTTCTGTTGGATGGTATATAAAGGTGCACTGATCATAATATACATAGAGTTGAGATGTTTTTTCTTACTTTTGCATAGGTGAATGTCTGGATTAATGCCTTTGGCTTAATTTAATATCAATATTTTTATGTAAGTTTGTGGACTTTAAAAGTAAGAGAACACTGAATATAATAGAAAGTTTTCCTTCAGCAAATAAATGTTACTGCAAGTTGAAAAGTCTTTAGCTGAGGGCTGCTGTACTTTCTGTTCTTATGCATCCATGGAGGTAAGCTGACTAGAGGTGCAGGTAATAAATCTTGAGAGTTCTGGGCATTGTTTGCTGAGGGAATCTTAAAATTAAATGGTAGAAGGGCAAGCAGCTTAGTAAAAAAATAACAGGTTTTAAATAATTGGAAGTGAATAAGCGAGAGCAGCTTTCCTGGTACCTAAATACTTCAGTGTATTTATCCAAACATTATATAATTTAGTTTTATTTAAAGATAGCCAGGGCACTTTCTTAAGGCTAAAAGTTAGTGTTTTCTGGAAAGTTTACAAGCTGTTTTTACATCTGGATGGGGAATAAAGATAAGACAGGAACGTATGGCAATTAGAGCAAGTAGGAGCACAGACTGTAACATGCACTTTAGCATGGATTAATTTTAGGTTAGGTAATTCCTGTGGGTACAGCTGTCAGTGTTGAACATTTGTTCCTGTCAGGAGGGTTAAACTTTTGCCTCACAGCAAGAGGTTTTCCAGTTCGATCCTTGGCTGGGGGAGCCTTCTGTGTGGAGTCTGCATATCCTCCCTGTGGTCACGTGGATTTCCTCTGTGTGCTCCGGTTTCCTCCCACATCCCAAAGACATGCTGTAGGCGGATTGGACACTCTAAATTTGCCCCAGGTGTGTGTGCATGTGTGTGCCTTCTGTGGAACGTTGGGTGCCGGGCTGGCAATTCGACACCGTAAAACTCCACTGCCAGTCATGAGCAGGCAGGTGATCTGCTGTGGTGACCCCTAACCAGGAAAAGCCGAAAGAAGAAGAAGGAGGGTTAAACTTCATTATTTGAAGATGTACATAGTTCTCTCTGTGTTTTAAGTTAATAGGTTCTGGGGGTGTTTTTTTTTTATTTTTTTATTTGAGGGTTTACAGTAAAACAAAAAGTCTTGTAAAATGTGACCAAGTTTCAAAAGGAGATGACAAGAAACAGCATGAGAGGATGCACTTAACACTAAAGCTGGAACTAGATATTTAAAAAAGTTGTCATTTATAATAGGTGGGAGTAATAAATTATAATGGCTGCACTATCTGTATTACTTTGGAACACAAATGCCCTCACAGATGGAGACAAACGTATTGAATTATAGTAAGACATGCAGAGTGTAAATAGCAATGTTACAGAAGGCACATTTGGAAAGAAGTAAGCATGTGAATATGATAAAGGATTTTAGGATTGATATTCAACGCAATATCAGGGATAGAGGAAACTGAGATTCCTTATACTGATTGCTAGAGGAGCACCTACAGTTATAGAAGAGGGAAAAAGAAAATGGTAGATTTGTGGTAGTAAGGGGCTGATGTCTAGGGAGGAGGATAATGCTGGCATGTGTGTATTGCACCTAAAACTGCTAGTATGGAAATTAAGACAGTTTTGGGAAAAATATAATTAGCTTTCAGCAGGGAATATAGGTGGGGCTGGAACTAGATTTGCAGCAGTGAGGATGTATATTGGGACCTAGAAGGGAAAATATAACTAGAGTGTAGATTATTGAAGAAATTTATGAAAATGTTTGATATGGAAGACATAAATTCAGTTTTTATGAGCTCTGAGAGAATTTACATATTATTCCCCAAGGTACAGTAACTGGGCTAGACTAGATAGAAATTATATTTCACAGTAGCGCGTGTATTAATTGAAAGCTTCGACACACATCCAATAACTATTTCAGATAGTGTGCAAATAACCACTAAGATAGATATGCAGGGTAATGTAGTAAAAATGTGATATTGGCAGAAATTTAAGGAATGGATAGTGGAAATTATTCAAGAGTTGTTGGGAAAGATGGACATTTCTTCAGAAATTACAGCTAGTGAGTGGGATAAAACGAAAGTGGAGTTAGTTCAAAAATAGGGTAGAAACAAAAGAAAGAGATGTTAAGAAGTAACAGGAATTATTTAGAGAGACTGACAAAGGTTAAATTATTGTATAACCTTCCTCTAAATTATGCTGTTCTTGAGTTTAACAATATTTTCCTAAGCATACTAAATGCCCTAACACCCATCAGGAAAATTAGGATAAAATCTAATCCCGGAACCTGGCTCTTTAAAGATACCCTTTCAACTAAGAAACGTAGATACACTACCTGGAAACAATGGATTAAGTCAAAATCTTCTTCTCCCCTCCTTAAATTCAAAGAAATAAGAAACCTTACTAAAAACGTATTATCCGTGACAAGAAAATATTCCATCAAGAAGCTAAATCTACCAACACTTTAAACCCCCCTCAAAATTTGGTACACCATGAACAATATTCTCCATTCAGGAAAATCTTCAACCCCCAACCCCTCCCCCAATACAACACCCCTTGAAATCACCACTCTACTAAATGATTACTTAATAGACATTATCCACAAACTAACTCCCCCCAACAGTAACCAATCACAATCCCCCCACCCCCTCCATCACCTGCCTCCACTCGGCCTTCTCCCTGAAACCTTTTTCCACAGTTTGTATAAAATCCCTTTTGCAAAAACTTAAACCATGTTCTCCTTCCTTCGACAACTCCACCCCCCATTTTCTCAAACTTGCAGCCAATTCTATAGCATATCCCCGTCTCTATCCTTATCAACCATTCTATCAAAGAATCCTCAGTTCCCGATATTTGGAAATCTTTTATACAATTCCACTTCACAAAGGTGGTAACTCCACTGACCCTTCCCATTTCTAACCTATAGCCATCCTCTCACCTCTCAAAAATTCTAGAGAAATGCATTCACAGACAACGACTTAAATATCTAGTCCAAGAAAACCTCCTCTCCCCCTCTGAACACGGATTTAGGCCCCATCACAGCCCTTCTGTCCTTCACCCAGATTATAGAAGAGGCAAGAGATAACAATAAACTGGTTTCATGCTTATTCCTTGACCTCTCCAAAGCATTTGACACCATCTCCCACTCTAAGCTTCTTACTAAACTAACTGAACTCAGCCTCTCTGCATGCACTACTGTCTGCAGTCTGTTGTTGAGATAACTAGAGAACCAATCTGTTAGATGGCAGACCTTCTGCTCTCCTTTCTTACCTATCCAAACAGATGTCCCTGGAGGATCCATTCTAGGCCCCCTTCTCTTTAATGTTTTACTAACAATCTACGCTCTGCCTGCTGCACCTCAACCCTAATCCAGGACGCCAATGATTCTACTCTTATTACCTTTGCCGACAACCCTACTGACCTTCACTCCCCAACATAGACTTCTTTTAACACCATTGAACACTGGTTAATCAGTAACCAACTCATCCTAAACCCTAAGAAAATTAAGCTTCTTCTTTTCCTTCCAGAATCTGTCCAACCTTAAAACTTCCTTCAGTCTCTCTTCCCTAGACAAAACCAGCATTCATGCTGACTCCTGTACCAAACTTCTTGGAATTACAATTGACGATCAACTGAAATTTGACCATCATATCCAACAATCCATCAAAAACACCAATCAAAAACTTTAACTGTATAGAAACAAAACATTTTTATCCATCACCTTGAGGACTTTAGTTGCTCAGGCCTACCTCCTCTCCTGCTTACTCTTCACTTCCCCTGTATTTACGCATCTCCATGCAAATCTTTAAAACAAACTTACAACCAGACAGCCCAATTTGCCTGTAACTTCCCTTAAAATCCCATCACTGCCATGCCCTTAAACAACTACAGTGACTTGAATTCCTTCAACTTCTCCAAATTTCTCCGCTACATATGACATATTCTCTACTTAACAAACCTGCTGACTGTCCCTCCCTTGCACCCTCCTAAACCTATACAAACCTTCACAATCTGTCTGTAGTGCTGACCAACTGCAGACACCTGCAGGCATAATAAAGCAATAGGTAATTACTTTATAAATGCTTCATATCTGAAACTTGGAACAATCTACAAACTAATATATGATCTGATATTGTTAATCCTCATTCATTCCTTACGTGTGGGTATCGGTTCCGACCTCGGAACCGAGCCGGACATCTTAAGCTCGCGTCAGCTACAAACTCTCGAGCCAAAACTCTTACCCAGAATTCCCCTCTCCCTGTTACCTCAGATTTCGCTTGCCGTGTCACCATTTGGTCGTGTCAAGCTACTTCTCTTGAGCTAAGTACAATATTTTTTTCATACTAATCTAAAACAACTTTTTCTCTCAGAAAAGTTACTAGATTGTTTTCTCTTACCTGATTGTATTTAGCGACTATCCCTTATTGAATCTTTTCAATCCCCTTCCCCCTATTTACCACGAGGTAATTTATTTTTTACCATCATTGGTAAACCCCTTTCCTCCTTACTTTCGGGTATTTCTTGTACCATTGCTGGTATTCTTTCTGAATTTCCTTCTTTCCTAACATGGCAGATAAAAAAGGTAGTCCAGGATTTAAGAGATGTTCAGATTGTGGCCATAAATTACCTACTTCAGATGCACATTCCCTGTGTGTCTGTTGCTTGGGTGTGCCTCATTTAACAGTTGACCCGCCCTGTGGCATTTGTAAGAATTTCTCTAACAGGACGTTGATTGAGAGAAAAAATAAATTGTTATTGAAGGGGCTACTTAAGTCGCCTTTTTCAGAGGCTATATCTGGGTCAGAGGCTTCAACCCCTCCAAGATCCCATAAGAAAAAGACTGGCGAACATACAAAGGCCAAGTCTCTTCCTTCGTCCCCTGCTGGGGACTCCCACCAACCGAGACCCAAGAAGGCTAAGCTTTCCACTTCGGATCTTACTTTTTCGGCTCCAGTGCTTTCAGTGCCTAAACCTTTGGCACAGAGGCCGTGGGTGCCACCTGTGTTTTTGGCACCGACTAATGTGTCCTTTACCGTATCGGTACAGAGGGGCTCCTCGGTTCAGATTTCTTCACCGGCACCGACTATCCATTCGATGCAGACTGTTACCACATTGGCTCCGACAACTTACCTGGCACTGACTACCCTCTCAGCACCGACAACTCGGTTATCGACACAGATTTTTTTCGGTTCCAGCCTCAGTGGTGACAACACTTCGGCACCAACCTTCTCGTCGGTGCAGACCATGACATCTATGCAGACACCTGTACTTCAGTCCCTTACAGCCCCATTGTTTTCAGTGCAGACTGGTGAGGTGGGCACCGAGCTTGCCCCATGTTTAGATAGACCTGACTCTCCCTCAGCCGTGTCCGTGAAATCCACTAGAAGCCTCTCTGAACACGACATGTTGCATCTTGTGGATCAAGTGCTTTTGGCCAGAGGTTTCCCTCCCTCCAGGGCGTATCCTTCCTTGGGAGGCGATCACACTTTGCCAAAGACCCCTACTTATTCTCCTCCTTCATTGCCTTTGAAGCACCTTGATATAGCACAGTCTTCCCCCTGTACGGTTCCATTTGTGGACCTCACAAAGGAACCACAGTTGCCTTCATGGCAGGAGAGTTTTGCTACGACCCAGGATGTCAGCTGTGGCATACGTAATTTGGTGTTTCACAGCCATCCAGGGACTCAGAGTCTGCAGGCTGAGCCACTTAGGAGAGGGGTGACCCCTGTCCTGGACACTCACCCTTCTTCAGGTGGACCGGCCTTCCAACGAATGGAGAAGGCTTTGACGTCGGCTGGCCCTACTGTGCTATCAGTCTCCCCGCCATCCTCTGGACCGCAGTGTACACAAGTTGCTTCTAGCGGCCACCGGGCACAAGGTTTTCAGGATATACTCCCACAGGAAACCCCTTTTGCATTGTCTTCTCCAGCTTCTCCCACTGAGGAAGTTCATCGAAAAAGCTTGTGCAAGAGGAAGCACATGGACTCCACAGAGGAGTCCCTTACCGAAGACAGATATTTTGATGATGGGGAAGGCTCTCCTCACTCACCCTCTGAGGTATCCTTTGGTGATATTCTCGAAATTCTTAAACAGAGAAGTGACTGGCAGCCCTCGAACCCGACCACTGAAGAATCTGTTTCTCTGCAGGCCTTTTGCGCCCGGTCCCCTACCTCCTGGGTTACTCCACCTGCTGACGAACTGGTCCAGCTTGTCGTGCAGCATGCGTGGAAGGCTCCTGACACCGTTGAGGCCATTCCCCGGAGGCCAGATAAAAATTTGTCCCCTCCTGCTACTGACCCCCATTGGGCCAAAGGTCTTCCTGTAGATGCTCTGGTGTTGGCGGCCGCAACCAAGAAGGACCTAGCGGAAGAAGAAAGCCAGACTGTCCATCCACCCAACAAAGAGTCCCGGGCTGTGGACAGAATAAGGAAGTGTACTTTTGCATCAGCGACCTTTGCAATCAGGTCCCTGAATTATATGGCACACTTTACCAGGCCTCAAAGGAATTTAATTTCTGAGCTCTCTGAAACTTTGGCTGGTGACGTGTCTGATGAGGTCCATGACAAAGTAGTCTCTCAGCTAGCCACCATTGAATCAATATCTAGCTCCTCCATGCGCCTGATATCTCACGCATCAGAAGGAGCAGCGAGTTCAGATGTTGTTCTGAGATGACACGCGTGGATGCACTTATGTAATTTCGTGGAACCCTTCAAGGCTTCCTTTCTCAACGCTCCCATCGAAGCCTCTTCATTGTTTGGACCCAAGGTTAAAAGCACACTGGCCAGATGTGAACAGGACGGTAAGACCCTTTCTGCCATGGGTGTCCGTTATTCATCCCCTCAACTTGCTTTCTCCAGAAACCAAAAGAGTGGGAAGATATGGTACAAAGTGTCTCAGGGTCCTTTCTGTGACACACAGGCCGAGTTCTTCCCTAGAGGCAGAGGGGGAAACTCAAAGGAAAGACACCCTTTTCGAGGCAGAGGGGGTCCGCGTAACCAGGGTTCCAGGGACTCTCTTCCTGGCCAGTCCTACCAGCGCTCCTGAAGAGCAGCCCAACCCCTTTCCTCTGGAGGTGATTGGGGGTTGTTTCTCTTTGTACCCTTCTGCCTGGCTAACCATCACCACCGACTCTTGGGTACAAAGGATAATAACCAGAGGTTATCATATTCCCTTTGATCTTTGTCCTGCCCCCCCAACAAACTTACCTGACATTCCACTCAGTCAAAGGGAAGAAGCAGCATTAGAGATATCAAAGCTGCTAAGAAAAAGAGTCATCCAAATAGTCCCTCCAAACCAGATAGGATCCGGATTCTACTCAAGATTATTTTTTGGTGCCAAAGAAAACCGGGGACTGGAGACCAATTTTGGATCTCAGTGTATTGAACAAGTTTGTAAGAGTACAAAAATTACGGATGGTCACAATACAGTCTATCCTCCCGCTTTTGGAAAAAGACAATTGGATGTGCTCGATAGATCTTTAAGATGCGTATTACCACATATAAGTGGACAGGCCATCAAGATTTCTGCACTTCCATGCAAGAGCCAATCACTACCAGTTCAGAGTACTGCCCTTCGGACTCTCCACAGCCCCCAGAGTATTCACAAAGTGCATGGCAGTTGTCACAGCTCACTTGCGACTACAAGGATTCCAGGTGTTTCCACACCTAGATGACTGGCTCATCTCCGCTCCCACCAGACATCTGTTGGAAGAAGCCCTGGCATACTCTCTCCGTGCTGCAGAAAGGCTAGGCATAACCATAAACTGGCAAAAATCCCATCTCTGTCCACAGAATTCATAGTGGTCATCTTGGATATAAAGAATTGCAGAGCATCCTTTCCAAAGCACAGAATTATAAGGATAAAGCAACAACTGATCCCAATCATTTCAAGGGAGAAATCCACAGCTCACTCTGTTCTACAGCTGTTGGGTTCCATGGCAGCCTCCATCACCATTGTCCCCCTGGCCAGGTTTCACATGAGGCTTCTACAATGGCTACTGCTCACCCAGTGGTATTCCTTTCAGTATCCTCTTTTAGCCAAGATTCAGTTAACTCACTGGGGCAAACACGATTTAAATTGGTGAATGACCCACAACCCGTCACAATGGTCTCGCTCCTTCTCCCCCCAGCAGCCCAAGGCTACAGTGACCACAGACACCTCCCTGATGGGGTGGGGGTGGGGCTATGTCAGGGACAGGCAGTCCAAGGCACTTGGTCCGAATTGGAGGGCCCATCTGCATATAAATGTTCTAGAGCTGAGGGCAGTGCTTCTAGCGTTACAAGCATTCCATCCCCTGATGCTGTCTGGGACTATTGCGATACAATCAGACAACATGGCGGTGGTCTGGTACATCAACAAACAAGGCAGAATCAAATCTTACCCACTCTGTCGAGAGGCCATGAGGATATGGCAATGGGCGATGGCTACCAACCGTTTTCTTCTAGCAACGCACATTCCCGTGAGTTCCAACGTGATAGCAGACAGACTTAGTAGGTGCATTGTACAACCTCATGAGTGGTCCCTGAATCCCTTGATCGTGGCGGAGATCTTCAACCGCTGGGGTCTTCTTGCTGCGACCTATTTGCATCCCCGACCAACTACAATTGCAGCAACTACTTCCTCTGATTCCCCCTCCGGGACAGTCACCCAGGGACGCTCTAGTCCACGATTGGCCCTCAGGTCTACTTTATGCATTTCCACCTCTCCTCCTCATTCCCCAGTTTCTGAAGAAAGCCCACCGGTTGAAGAGCAAAGTGATCCTCATAGCACCATATTGGCCTCATCAGATTTGGTTCCCCTTCTATTGGCCTCACCTGCTAGATCAAGATCAACCATGGATTCTCCATCTAACCCCGGGGTTGATATCCCATCCACAGAATCTGATTCATCCCATCTTGGGCAGCCTGAAGCTTACAGCTTGGCTCCTCCAATTCCCTTGATTGTCAGGCAGAAGGATCTTTCTTTGCCAGTACGGGACATTCTTATTGCATCTCATAAGTCTTCCACTAGAATTACCTATCTAAGCAAGTGGAAAATATTTACCTTTTCGCTGAAAGACAAGCAGGTTAGATCCCTTTTCAGCACCAGTGTCGATAGTACTGGAGTATCTAGCCAACCTTTTTCAGTTGGGTCTATCAGCCTCTACCATTAGAGTTCATTTGGCTGCAATATCTAATTTCCATGAGGGTGTCCAAGACCCCTCTCTTATGTCACACATTATGCAAAACCTTCATAAAAGGTGTGAATCATCTAAAACCCCCTTTTAGAGAACCTATTCAGCCATGGGACCTGTCATTAGTTCTACAAGCTTTGACAATGCCACCTTTCGAACCAGCTTCTTCTTGTGACCTCAAATACTTGTCATGAAAAACCTTGTTTTTGGTCACCATTACTTCTGCCAGACGTATCTTTGAGCTTCAAGCCTTATGCATAAGGGGGCCATACTTGATTTTTCATAGAGATAGTGTCATTGAGAACTAATCCTTCCTTTCTGCCAAAAGTGATCTGTGAAATGTCCATTAATCAAACCATTGAATTGCCAGTTTTCTTTCCCAACTATTCAAACAAAGGAGATTATTGCCTACATACCCTAGATATTCACAGGCAAATTCGCTTCTACCTGAACAGGACAAAGGCCTCTCGTAAATCAGACCAGTTATCTTTGGCCTATTCTGAACCTAGATTAGGATGTACTGGTTCTAAGGTCACATTGGCTAGATGGTTGAAAGACTGTGTGACTTTCATTTATACACAACGTAATATTCCATTGCCTACTACCATAAAGGCTCATTCAACAAGGTCGGTGGCAAATTCTGCTGCCTTCCATGCCAGAGCTTCTTTACATGACATCTGTGCAGCTGCAACTTGGGCTACGCCTCATACCTTCATCAATCATTAAAAATTGGATTTGGCCTCCAGGGGAAGAGCATCTTTTGGTTCTATGGTGCTCAGGAATGTCCTTACATGAGAGTCTCCCAGGAATAGAGGTAGCTGGGGACTCTGTCCCACACATAAGGAATGAACGAGGATTAACAATATCAGATAAAGAAGTTATGTCTTACCATAATGTTCCATCTGTATTGTTGATCCTCGTTCTGTCATTACGACCCTCCCTCCTTCCCCCTCCTGTGGCTTCTAGTGGCTCTCACCATCCTGTTCTTTTAGGTCATTTGACCAGAGGTAGCCTCTGCCTTCTTTTGACTTGCAAACTCAGTCTGAGGTAACATGGAGAGGGGATTTCTGGGTAAGAGTTTTGGCTCAAGAGTTTGTAGCTGACCCAAGCTTGGAAGATGGCCGGCTCGGTTCCGAAGTCAGAACCGATACCGTTACATAATGACTGAATGAGGATCAACAATACAGATGGAACGTTATGGTAAGACATAACTTTTTTTTCTATTCATTCTTCATTCCGTTTCAAAAGAGAATTGAAAAACTACCTTGCTAACTCTCCCTCCTGCACCTGTCACCACCCTATCTAACATATTCTCCCCCATTCATTAGACTATAACATTTCTCCTCTCCTTATTTTAATACAACTCTACAATGTAGTACTGTTGTTACCTTAGCTATGCCACTGTAAAATACTATACTTAAATCTCCTATTTTCTCTTCCCTAGCTACTACACTTCCCACTCCCCTCTCTCTTTTCATAACTGCTTTCTTTCACTCTCTTGACGCTCCTAAACATTTCTCCCCACCCCTCTGTTCTTCCTCTCTACCAACTTGTCTTAGTCATTAAAGATGTTTTGGGTGCTGTTTTTTTTTTCTGATGACCTATTCTAAATCCACATTTTACTCCATGTTACTACCTCTAGCATTTTTTAGCTATTCTTTTTGTTCAGTTATATCCTTAATTTCCATTATGGCATAAATGCATTTTAATTCTATGTTCATATTCATATATGGCATGAATGTATTTAGCCAAGTATTCATATTCACATTACTTATGGTGTAACTTTGGTATTGTTGTTGTTATTTTTTTTGTTTGTTTGTGTGGAGCTTTTCTCCTCAGGTTTCCACTGAAAATGGGCCACCAGCCCAGTTGGACGAACCCAGTTAACAAAAGACAAATAAATAAATAAAATTAATAAATAAATAAGGGAAGTCTCACAGAACAAGAAGAGGCATATCTGCAGAGTGCTAAAGAGAAAATAAGGGAGTATCTGGAAAATTTGTATGATTTTAAAAAGATTGCTGTTGAGCAACTGTTTTTTGACAGTAACTCTAGAGCATAAAACTTTTAGAGCAGTGACTTAAACAACAGTACATGTAAAGGGTTGTTGCCAAACATAGGGAGCCCATAACAAGAAAAGTAACCAGAGGTGCTGTAGAGATATTTCAGAAATGTTATGAACATTTGGATAAAGCAGAGAAATGTTGAAATCAAGAAAGAGCAGCAATGAAATGTTAATGGAAAACTTAAGTATGCTGAGGTTAGAAGTACATGGAGCTCAACAATTAACAGTTAAAATAGGAGATGATGAGATAAAAATTGTGATTTACAAGCGACAAAGTCAGTCTGCAGGAAGGTCTCTAAGAATAGATGGTATTTCTGTGGAAATTTCAGAGGGAAGAAAGTGTTAAAGATGTGGAAGGGTTTTGTCTAACAGTATTTTAAAAGGAGGGGAAGCACAGACATCCTGGAAGAAAGCTGTGATTGCTGTAATACCTAAAGATGGCAAATACCCATCAGAGCCAGCTTTATATAGGCCAATTTCAATTTTAAAACAAGATTATAAAAGTGTTTATGTTTATAATAGCTAAAAGAATAGCAAAGGTGTTGCTAGGATTGATACATATGGATCAGTGTAGTTTTGTGGAGGTGAGGCAAACATTTGACATTAACAGAACAGTAATAATCCAGAGGGAAACGCAATGTATGAAAATGCCACTGTTGTTGGAAGGTGTTAGTGCAGAGAAACCATTCAACAGAGTAAGCTGAGATTTTATGAGTAGGGCAATGGAAGCATTTGCATTCCCTGATAACAATACTAAGGTTTATTAGGAAGATACATGATGGATCTCTGACAAAAATCAAAAGTGAAAGGGTTCCTCTCTGACAGTTTTTTTCTGAACAGAGGAACCAGGCAGGGGTTCCCTCTTTCTCCTTTGTTGTTTACTTTATATTTGGAGTAGCTGGCAAAGAAAATAAGAGACTTAGAAATTTGCGGATATAACTGATATGGTAATCAAAATAAGTTGGCTGTATTTCCAGATGATTGATAAAACCAGAAAAGGATATCTCAGTGTTGAGCAGTTTCAGTTTTTTTCAGGATATAAAATTAATGACGATAAAACAAAGGCTATAACTGTAAACTATGTATCCACACAAGAATTGGTTCAGAAATTCCCATATGCATGGGGACACAATAAAATGAAGTGTTTAGGAGTATGGATTAAAAAGGATTCTGTTATAGCAGCTAAGAGTATGTGGGAAGAAACTGAGCAAACGATAATTTAAAAAATTGCGAAACTGCAAGATCTTGTTTATTGATGTGGATAGCAAGATATAAGCATTGAAAATGTTTAGTCCCCTTAATCCTGTATATTGATCATGCACATTTTTATCAACCAGTGAAGAAGTTGTGGACAGTAATAAAGAGTTGAAAGAATTTGTCTGGAAAGTGAGGAGGGCAATGGTCAAGTGAGATAAGCTGATCCTTCCAACAGAACATGGTGGTTTAGGATTACCTGATTTGAAGGGATATTTTAGAGATGCAGTTAAAGTTCATATACTTAACACAAGAAAGCTGTAATTCAGTTTGGAAAGGGATCATGATGATGAAGCAGGGTTAACATTCAAGAAATAAGGAGAGAGTAGGATTTTGGATGTGGATCATTAAGGAGAATAACAGCCATACAGAATATTATATTAATAAAGTTGCAGAAAGTATTCTAAGAACTAAGCCAACACACAACAGAGCAAGGAGAATTTGCCTATAGGTATGGCTGCTGTTAAGGGTACACAGACTAGGGAAGAGGGGACTAAAATTTACTGGAGAAAACTAGCAAAGAAAAAAAAACAAGGTTTTTGGGAGCTAATAACCAGAAAGGGAAGGGTAATATAATGCCAAAATGCTAAGAAGACATTTGGACTTTAGGCTAGAGACTGCCTTTCCCCATCAAGGATTGATGTCAGAATACAGGCAAAGAGAAAGGTATTTGGGAATCACTAAGTGCAAGACCTGCTCTGGTAGATACCAATTGCACACTACTGGACAACTGCACAAATGAGACCAAAATACGTGAGTGAAAACTTTTATTCACAGACTAAGCGCTTTCACGATTGAAAATGGCTTCTTCAGAGTCAAAACTAACAAATGCTAACAACAATTAAATAGTGCAATGCATTAACCAATAAAACATTAATTCAATTAACTAAAAACCAATGAGTCCATTAACCCTAAAATTACCATGTTTTTTGATTCAATATGAACCACAATAGTATTTTACATACACAAATCAACACAAAACAAAACATAAACATATTACACATAAAGATATATATATAACCAATCATCATTCCTTTAAATAACATAAGATTTTTGTTTTAATACTGGCTTAAGGGAAATGTAATCGTTTAACCCTGGTTGCCTCATTGCATTAAGCCTCAGTTGCCATTCGGCTTCAAGGAGAGCAACCTTGTTACCGACATCACCTCCTTGATCTGTAAACACTCGATCGATAATAAAAAATACAAATTTCTTAAAATTAGAACATTTAACAGAGTGCAAAAACAAGGCATTGTGGGCATCTTTGTTTGTAATGGATCTTTTATGTTCCATTATCCTATCCCTCAATCTACGGGTAGTCATGCCCACATAAAATGCATCACAGGAAATACAAGAAGCCACATACACTAAATTCCTGCTATTACAGTTACATGGACCTGGACAAACCAGAGTACGCCCAAATCCTGACACACATAAATAGGCCCCTTCCGCAATAAACCTGCATGCACTACATGCCCCACATATACCCATCCAAGACTTGGATGGTCTGATAAACTTTTCTAACATACTTTTTAAATTAATTCCCTTAGCAAACACTATCTTTGGTTCCTTCCCCACAATAGCTTTAATTTCTGACCTCAAACAATCATTCCATGCATGTCTCACTACAGCACACATTTCCGAAGCCTTTTCACTAAATTTTAACACAAAAACTGGCCCACACTGCATATCCTCTTTGTTAACTCTGGATTCAACCTCAATAACTAAACTTGTGCCATCCCCAGACACTCTATTTTTCAAAATAGGAATATATATATAGTCCGCCTCTTCTTGTATACTTTTTCACATTTAATAAAAGCTTCAAGGGATACCCCCGGTCAAGAAGCATGCCTATTAATTTGTAAATTTCCTGCTTAAACACTACTTCATCACTAACAAGCCACGAGGTTCGTACCATCTGACCTTTTGCCACCCCTTTTCTCTGATGATAGGGTGACAACTATTGAAGTGAAGTAAAGAGTTGGAATAATTTTCTTTTCTAAAAATAGTACTGGTTAACTCACCCCCACTCTTGGTTATAGTAATGTCCAGGAAGTTAATACTTTCTTTGTTCCATACATACGTAATTTTAAAAACCCAGTAGTTGCGTTTAAATAATCCACAAATTCACTAGCTTCACTCTCATCACCTTCCCAGAGTAATAATAAGTCATCCAGGAACCTACTGTATAAAATACTTTTGGAATAAAATGTTGATGGAAAAACAAACGCCCTCTCCCAGGCCAACAAGACAAGATTGGCAAAAACTGGGGCTCACTTCGCACCCATCGCCACACCAGAACATTGTTGGAATAATTCTCCTTCAAACTTCATAAAATTATTATGAAGAACAATTTCCATTAGATCATTCAAAAGATTTAATCTATCTTTGTCAACCATATCGCTAGTATTCAAACTATCATGAAACATTTCAAGTCCCTCATGTGGAATTACTGAAAAAAGGTTGACCACGTCAATGGTCAAAAAACTAAAGGCATCACAATTACTTGTCACTTCCCTCAACCTTTCTAAACAATGCCAGGAGTCTCTTAAAATATGCGAGACCCCCTGTAAGGCTGGTTTAGACAACACATCAACAAAGGCTGCAAGGGGTTCAGTCTTTGAGCCCCTTGCTGAAACAATTGGCCTGAATGCCAAATTGTCAATCCCCTTTTGTACCTTTGGGATTCCAAAAATGCTAGGCATAACAGGGTGTTTCACCTGGAGATAGTCAAACTCTATTTCACTGATGACACCCTGAAACAATGCATCTAATAAAAATAAATCAATCTTTTGATATGCCCTGTTGACTTCATTCAATGACACCCTACGATACACTGCCTCATGCTCCAAGAGTTCCATCATCGCAGCCAAGTAATCAATCTTACACATCATCACCATACCTCCACCCTTGTCTGGTTTCATACATCTAACATTTCCAGAACCCCCAAGCTCTTTTAAGGCCATCCTTTCTCCTTCAGTTAAATTGTCATGCCAACAATATTTTTCAGCACAAATTCGTCTGAATTGATATTCCACTAATTTTTCAAACATTGTAAATTCAGCATTATATGGTGGAATAAATGTACTTGGCCTTTTAAAAGGAACCTCTACCACATTGTTTCTATCATTATTCACCAAGTCTTTCCTTTGAAAATAAACCTGGAGGTTGAGCCTTCTCAAGAAAAGCTTAAAATTAACCAATACTTGCGCTATATCCAGCTTGTAGTTTGGAACATACTTAATCCCTTTACTAAATAGGTCAAAATAACTATCTACCAAATCAAAATCAGAATAATTGTAAATTGTGAACCCATATTTTGTCATAACAAAACATTTCATGGCTGAATTACATTCAACCAGACTCATTTCAGTATTAAGGTTTGATTCCATCATACTATTATTAACACTTAACATAGGTTCCTCTTTGTCATTAAAACAAACAGAGGACATTTCTTTATCAACAACCAGTTCATGCAATGTAGTATTACTACCTGTATAAAAAGAAATGTCAGCTACTACAGGAACAAATTTGTTAGATAAATTATTAACTTTCAATAAAGGAATGAAAAGTATCCCACAACGGGTCGTCAATAATTTCATCCGACCCCTCATTTGTAAAATTTAACAATGCTTCATCTTTTGAGCAAAAAACACTAACACAATTTAAAATGGACTCATTGGATAAACCATCATAAAGTACACTCGATGTTCCATAATTCAAACAACTATTTAATATTTGCGATTGTTTCTCCAATTCCCCCCCCTTCCCCTCCCCGTACCCCTGGTAGATACTTGTAATACATTCTGATCCCTGTTCAACAACCGCTCCGACCTCCGCAGGCCGTACGGTTCGTCTAAAAAACCATCAACAGTATCAGCGTCAAATTCATCAATATCACTCTCATTTACAACAATACCAACATTGTCCAGACCAGTCACATTATTTGTAATATTCTTAATAGGAAAATGCCCTCTACGGCCAGGTGGATAAGCACACCCATTGGCGTACTCCGCTGTATCCCTGACCAATTTCCTCTGCTTGGTAATCTTGTTTTTGTTGACAAATGCTTCCAAGTTAACTAAAATTTTGTCAAACCAAGCCTTATATTGAAAAAAAAAGAAGGTCTGTAGTTATACTGGTATATAACCTGTCAATTTCATCTCTTAACTCAGTTAACTTGCCCTCATTACAATGAATAATAATGTCAAGGAGCTCTAACCCAGTACGATCAAATAAATAAATTAAATCTTCATAAAATTCAGTACCTGGATCAATGCCCATAGGGAGCTTCCAAACACGCAGACCCTTCGGGACCTGCTTCAGCTCCTTTGACTTCAACAGAAATAGATTGTCAAGCTGCAATGCTCTGTACTTAGTACAGAGCTTGTCATAACAAAAAACTTGCTCCTTAAGGGTCGGAAATTCCATTCTACTGGAAGATGGACTCAATCCGTTCAGCTCTAAAACCAGCGGCTCAAACCAAAGCTCCTGGTTATGTTCTCTACGTATGCCCGCTGAAGGAATAGGCGGGACTAACAAACCTTCCGACACTCCATTACACGCTCCTCTACTTGAACCAGCTGCACCACTACTACCAGCCCCCTGCTCTGGTAGAGTTTTAGTTAAGTCTAGAATGTAGACTGCTTTAAAAAAAGGGCAAGTAGTAGTAGGTCATATAAAATGCTGCATGATAACTACAGTGATCAATCAGATGAGGTTAGGAAAGATTAGGAAGAGAGACTGGATAAGCAGTTCACAAGGATGCAATGGGAGGACATATGTATGGCTTCCAAATGTGCAACAAAATCTAGAAGATTTAGGATCTTTGCTTGTAAGTGTTTACATAGGTACTTTTATACCCCAAGCAGACTCAAAGAATTTTTTCCTCGGGTAGCTGCCAAATGTTGGAGGTATGATGGGGAAGGAAGAGTCAGTTGGGAGCATGTTTTAGGAAGTGAAAAGTGCAATGAGTTGACAAACTTTAAAAAATTCCCTACAGAGTACTCTGTCAGAAATATTGGGTGAGCAAATGGCTGTAACAAAATTATGTTTGAACTGGGATACAGGATCTGAACTGCCTAGCTACAGTAAGACCTTAAGTTTAATTATGGTGGCTGCTAACAAAGCAGTCACTAGAATCCAAACAAACCGTATATGAAATACTGAATATTGTAACAGATAAAAGAACTGGAGGTGGGATCTCTAGAAAAGGATGCAAGCAAATCATATAGAAAAAATGGAAATTGTAGGCATTGCTTACTGTACTTATTTCCTTGTTTCACTTGAATGAACGTTACTGTTTGTCGTTTTTGCATTTAAGTTACCTGTAGCACATTGCATTTAAGTTACCTGGCACTTGCTCACTAAAGCAATTATATAGGTCATCGCTAAAAAATTAAAAGCACTACACCCTCACAAACTCCCCTTGAGTACCTTGTTCCCCATTGGCCCTTTTCTTCAATTATAAAGGAATTCCCAGTACTATTCTAGCATGTCCAAAGGTCAGTTGTCAATCTCCTCTCCGGTCCAGCTGGTGAATCTGGGAATCTTGAGGCAATGTTACAACTGCCTCATGTACACAGACAACCCTCTCCTCCTCCCAACAAATTCCAACACATGTGAGAGATGCAACCATATAGCCAAACTGGAGGCTAAGCTCTCTCAACTCAGTACTGGCGTAACCAGTCAGGAGGAAAAGGAAACCACACTCACTACAATTCCAGTCTCACATAGACCTACCACGACAGCAAACCAAACACACAAAAACATACTCGGAGGCTTTAAATAAAAATCTGCCTAAGCAGCAGAGACCTCCAAAGCAGACACCCAAGCAACCGCTACCCCAAAACAAAACACATGCAACACATAGCTCGCAAAGCCAGTGTGCGAACAGTCACAGCCCTTAAGGCTAAACAACACACCTGATACACTTGTAATAGGTGACTCTATCTTCAGGCACACTGACGTCCCGCTCACCAGGCTGAACAAGGAGAAGGCCACGGTGAGCTGCCTGTCAGGCGCTAGGATCCGCCACGTAACACAAGCACTCAGGTCACTCCAAGGCAAGTACAAATATGACTCCATCATTGTCCATGCTGGTGTGAATGACCTGAGACGTACCTCCCTGGACTACATGAAAAGAGACATAGAGGAGCTCTCTGAGCATGTAGCCCAGGCCGGTATGACCCTGACCTTGAGTAGCATCTTACCTTCACCAAGAATGATGCCACAATATGAAGACAAGATGATCAATTTCAACAATTGGCTTAAGTATTGGTGTCATTCAAAGGGGATCCAATGCCTGTCAGCCTGAGATGACATGCTCGACAAGCCATGATGCTTCACTAGGGACAGCTTGCAACTATCACCCCAGGGCTTTCGGATATTGGCAAAGGCTCTTGCTACCCCCATAGTGCCTTTTTTAGGCAAGGCTCAAAAGACAAACCCACCTCCATATGTATCTCAAGGGATACGAAACTAAGAGTAATGCTACTCAATGCCAGAAGTCTAAACCTCAAGATGCATGCACTCGAAACTCTCCTTAGCATGGAGAACATCGATATCTGTGCAGTAACAGAAACCTGTTTCAAGGCTCCCGAGAGCACCCCAGCACTACCAGGTTATACCTCATACCATGCTTTTCGGCCCCAAAACTTGGACCGAACCACAAAAGGAGGGAGACTATCAATATTCGTCCAAGATACCCACACCTCCAGGTTGGTGGCACAGCACTAAGCATCAGAGACTATCCATGTGCAACTAACAGTGGGTAAAACTGCCTTCCACTTTATAGCCTACTACAGACCACCCTCCCAAACCCAGGAACTCCACTCGGCCTTCCTGAGAACACTGGAAAATATGAAGGTCTCTACAAACACCATTATATTGGGCGACTTCAACTACCCAAACATAGACTGGGAGCATTACTCTAGCTCCAACACCCTAGCCCAAAGGTTCCTAGAATTTATAAACTCAAATGCTATAGAACAACCTGTTACCACTCCCACAAGAGGGGAAAACATACTGGACCTGATCATCACCAACATGGGGACTCTATGCTCCAGAACAGAAGTGTATCCCTCACTGGTAAGATCAGACCATAAACTAATCTCACTGGATATTCACATCCTGACCCCAGCCCCTGCCCAGAAAACCACAGTGAAAAATTTCTCTAAAGCAAATTTCACACTCCTCAAAACCGAGGTGGAATCCTTCAAAGCCCCCGGGCCTGTGGAAAATACGGCCCAGACTGCAGAATCCTTTATAAACGCATTCTATGAACACCTTCAGGAATGCATGGATCATGCAATCCCAAATAAAACCAAGACCCAATCCTCCAAAGGCAGACGTCCTGTCTGGTGGACCCCAGCCATAAACAAACTATACAATAGAAGGAGGAAGCTACTATATGACAGAGCAAAATCCCAAAATAGGAAGGCATCTCTGATCAGTATTAGCAAAAAACTACGGGCACTCATAAAATCGTCTAAGGCCAGCTTCGAGAGAAAAATTGCACAGGACACTAAGGATAATCACAAGGCTTTCTTTAGTTATGTTAGGAACCTGGGTGGGAATTCCCAGATATGCTCAGAATTAGTCCAAAATGACAAAAAATACACCGAACCCACAGACATTGCCAACATCCTAGCTGACAGGTTCAGCGCAAACTTCTCCCCCCCCCACCAAAAGGACAAATATCTATCCCAGCAGAGTGCTGCCCCCCTGACATCTCAGATGCTCAGGTAAGAGCTGCCCTCTCCAAAGCAAAAAAACACAGCATCAGTGGGACCAGACAGTGTCCCGGGCTGCGTCCTACATGAACTCCAAGAAGAGCTAAACCCAAACATAAAACTACTGTTCAATCTCAGCCTTACTACAGGATATGTACCCAAAGAGTGGCGTACAGCAACGGTGGTCCCTCTCCACAAAGGTGGTGCCTCAACGGATCCTGGAAACTATCGCCCCATAAGCCTGACTAGCTTGGTCTGCAAAGCTATGGAAAGGATCATCATGGACCTTATAAATAAAGATATTGGGGACTTACAGACACTGGATCCTACCCAGTTTGGCTTTGTTAAGGGCAGATCCTGCCTCTTAAACCTGGTCGATTTCTTTGAAACAGTCACCAAGGCCATTGACGAGGGGAAGGTGGCCCACACAGCCTACCTGGACCTCGCAAAAGCCTTCGATACAATACCCCACTCGGGCATTATAGATAAGCTCACCAGCTTAAATATAAACCCCTATGTCAATAGATGGGTTGCAAACTGGCTCAAGGACAGAACCCACATGGTTAGAATTGCTGGAGCCATGCCAGACTCCAAACCAGTTACAAGTGGCATCCCACAAGGCTCAGTCCTGGGACCTCTCTTGTTCGGTATATATTTCTCAGAGGTATAGGCCAACACGGAAGGACTGTGGCTGACCAAGTTTGCAGATGACTGCAAACTGGGCACCATAATAGACTCTCCAGCCGACACAAGCATCCTCCAAAAGGGCTTCATAGAAACAGACAACTGGTGCCAGAGCCATGGCCTCAAGCTAAACACCAAAAAGTGTATAGTCATCCCCTTTGGCAAAAACAAAGTGCCTGCAAATTACCACATAAGTGGTAATCCATTAAGTACGGAAGAAGTAATTAGGGACCTGGGGACCCAAGTTGATAGCAATCTCTCATTTGACAACCACGTGGCCAAAGTGGTTAGAAAAACATTTTATATAGCCCACCTAATCATGAAGGGATTCACATCTAGATCAGGGGAGGTCATCGTGCCTCTTTACTCATTCCTCATCAGGCCCATAATTGAGTACAATGCCCCTTTTAGGATGTACCTTACCAGACACCTGCAGCAACTGGAAAGACCCCAAAAGTACCTCACCAAGAGGATCAAAGGGCTCAAACAGATGCCATATACTGCCCGGTTAAAGAAACTCCAGCTCTATTCAGTGGCATACCACCTGCTCAGAGGTGATCTGTGCCTGACATATAAAGCCATGTCCAACCTGGAATTAATGGACATGCTGCATCTCAGAAAATCCAAATCCCATCAAGCTACGTGCTCAAGAGACTTGAACCTCAGCAGTGAAATAAATAGGACATGCTGGAGGGACAGATTCATAACCCAGAGGCTCCCTTCACTCTGGAATAAAATCCCAGTCCAGGTTAGGCAGTGTCCCTCATTGACTCTCTTCAAGAGGAATCTTGATGAGTGGATGGGGGATCGTAGGTTTACTCCGGGTATCACTTCTGTGTCACTGTTAGATAGAGGCACAGTATACTAACCTCAAAAAAGGGCATAGCAAAATTAATTTAAAATGGGTGGCGAAAGCCAAACACACTCTGGATAGGCTTATAAATGCCCTAGTGCAGATAGCGTAGTATGAACCTATGAATACATGCGGAATAATGTTTTTGAGGAGGAGTGAGGTTTAACGGAAGACATAAATGTTCAATTTATATAATTTTGGATTGCGCATAGTTGTACAAAAGAATACACATGATGCAAGATGTTTGTAACTGGTAGCATGTTAATATGGTTAGTTTTCTTTTGTGTAACTGTATGTTTGAATATTTCATAAGTGATAATTCAGTAAAGGTGTTTAAAAGAAAAGCACTATCTGGTTAAGTGACTGCTCAGAGATGCACAGTAGACAAATGGAAGCTGAATGAATCAAACACTGGACTAGACATAGTAGCTTGTTAACAGCTCATAGCATTAATTCTGTGTGCTAACTCCCAGAGCTGTGATCTTCTGGACTTTACATAGTAATGTTTTTGTTGACAATACAGCATAGATGTATATTTTTATCATTTAGAGCAGACTTTTTACTTGGGTTACTAAAGTTTGGCAAATTTTTTGATGCATTTATTTATTTATTTTGAAGTGTTGCTTTTTTTTTAAGCTTTAGTATCTGGATCGTTGTGTCTAGTAGCAATGCAGTTTTACCACTGGTAATGGACATCTTTTGGGGCAAGCGTTTTGCACATTTTTTATGTAAATACAGCTTCCTAGTATTTGAACATGTCACTTCATATTTCATTTGGGTACATGGTTTTCAATGGGGGAATCTGGTTAGCATCTATTGTGTAAGATTTTATGCATGTTTGGTTCCACTGTTTCTGGAAGTGCATTAGCAACATTCCATAATATGTTGCATTAAAGCCTTATTCATCCATATGCACTCATTTCTTCTTTGCTGATAGAATGTAATTGATTTTTTATTGCAAATCCATTGTACAGAAGTATTTTCCTTTAAAAAATAACATTTTGTTTGAACCATTTTAAGACTTTTTAAAGCAGTGATGCACAATGTCCGGCCCGTGACACAATGCCATCCGACCCCCAGGGAATAACCAAAAATATTTTTAAAAAGTGAGAAAATGGTATGCCTTACTTCAGTCATGCAAACTTTCCAGCAAGTGCTTACTTACCTAATTGACTGCAGTTGCGCACACCTCTAATTTTAGCCACAGAAGTAACTATTCTTTGTTGTTTATAACTTGTAGTCTATAAACAGTAGTAACTTTTTGCAGAAGTTTGTAATAAGTCATGGTTACAAGCAAGCCAGAATAAAGTTAAAAGCAAAGTTGATGTAGAAAACAGGCAATTTCATGACTGCTGTCTTAAGTAAAAATGCCAGTCACCTATACCTATAGTTAACTCATAGCTACTTAATATGTTTTGAGGTGGCCCGCAGATGCATTAAGAAATGTTACTTGCCTACAAACACACTTGCTATCTGTGCAAGATTTTTTTCTGTTGTACTTGACTTTACACATTTTCTCTGTGTGCTCAGTTCTTGGGTTTCATCCATACAAATTTATCATCTTGTAGCTCATTTTGTTGAGCAGTTCAGACAAAATGTTAAACAGGATCCAGAATTTGATTACATTAATATTAATGTGTACACTTTGCTGAGTTTGGCATATTATTTATAGCCTAGCGAAATCTGTTGCTTGCTTGTCTGTGATTTACTCTTGATTATAAAAGTAAATTGCAGATAGTTTGAGCCAGATGATTTTGAGTCAACTTACTTTGAAAAATGCTGTTTGGTCTATATTGAGATACCCCATTTTGACTTATTTTCTAGATTGAACACTGACAAGTGGCAGTTTATATCAGCAGGCTGGAGATTACTAAAAACGAGGACTTTTGTATGGTGCAGACCTTCCTTTCCCCATGGAGAACTGCAGGCCATCACAACCCCTGCTACCACATGAAGATAAGCAGTCCAGTATCTCTGTAGAGAACTGTTACCGTTAATCTGTGATACTAGTCAACGAAACTCAACCATAAGAAGGACACTTGAGTAAAATAAACTTGATTACTTAGCTGGCAATTAGCTGTCCATTTGAAGAAAAGAACTGCATCTAAAAAAGGATATTCTATGCCACTTATAAGAAAAAGGGACTTTGAAAGTCTAAAATGTAAAATTGTAGATAGTAACTAGACCCTTGCTCTCCCCAACTGTATGTGGGAATTCCTAGACCACATCAGTTTTGGAGGCATGTGCATCTGTGCGTGCAGTAGTGTTAGAGTCTGATAGCGTTTTAGAAAATTTTATATTTTGGCAAATCTGTGTAAATAAAATAGGACTAGGCATAACCCTGTTTGGAACACTCGCTTACTATCCCAAAAGCTTGAATAAGAATATAAATGACACAAATGTTCATAATTCAGAAAACATACATTTCATTGTTTTACATTTTAGAGTGTTGTGAATTCATTTTTTTAATTGCCTCTTTTGTCTGTTTTATAGGATCCATATTCATGAAAGAGTGAATCGAGCAGAAAGACAGTTTAAATCGCTCCCAGATAACCACCAGAAGATGCTTCCAAATTTTCTTCAACATCTAGAAAAAATCCGGAAGTGTGCTGATCACAACCAAGATGTTCTTCAGGCTATTGTGAGTGACTGTGTACACATGTTTGAAAACAAAGAATATGGAGAAGAGGTAGGTAAAATAAGCTCTATTTATATATTCTATTGATATTTATAGAAAGTATGCCTAAACTGTAGTAACTCATTAACTGTATTGTGCTATTGTTTTATTTCTTATTTTTCTTATACTAACCCTTTCTTAAATCGATTTTATTTTGTCTTCTACATAAAACTACATCACATCTCCAAGCATTCATATGTAGGTAGTCCTAGTTGAACCTCCTATTTTATATCCAGACTTTTATAGATATTACAAATGAATCTTCATGTTATGCATCACATCCCTTTTCCCCACTTAACAATAAAATACTGTGTATTTTCTTTCATTTTTCATACAGTTTTCTTTTTTATTCCCCCTTGCTTTTGTGTTTCTCCTCAAGCTATGAACAGTCAGACCAATTCATTGGATAATGTATTGTTGTTTGTGTACTTTTTTCACCACATTTGCTTTCATCATTAACTCTACCAATACAGCAAAGAAAGCAGAATATCACACTCTTGTATAGCCTCAAATAGAAGCAAGTAGCACTCGTTTAAAATTTTCTCCAAATTAATTATACAACACACACAAAACAATTACAGATTCTCTACAACCCATCTCCTACACCCAGCTGAACCTATAACCTGAATTACTGAACAGCATAAAATCACTTATAGCTAATTTTGCCAGTCCACACAATCTACGTAACTCGGTCAAAAAATACATCAGATGCAGTATTTTCAATTTGCAATCTTCATTCATTCTACTTTAGAAGTCTCTTTTAAATGGGTATTAGAGGAACTAGAGAGTACAGACATGAATAAATCAGTAAAGGACTCAGCGGTACATTCCAAGTTCCTCCAGATGCCAGCAAAGTTCAGCTGCATACCATTAAAGAACATTAATGAATATTACACTCACCGGGGTATAATACCGTACTCATGGAAGCATGCACCAGTTATACCAATCCCCAAACTGAAGAAGCCTAATTTAGCTTTTGATTACAGATCACTGCTTATATACTGTGCCCTCTACTGTTGTCATAGAAAAACTGTTGTATTGCCAATTGATAGCATACATCAGAGTAAGACAGGAGGCATGTTTTTTGTAACAAATGTAGTACACAAATTGCGTTATCCACTGTGACTAACATCATCTATGAAACCATGGATAAAGGACAAGTAGCAGGTGTTTCTATTCATAGATCTGAAGCATACATTTGAATCAGTCAGCCATGTCCTGCTGTTTGAAGCCCTAGCCAGGTTTTGATATAGGTGACAATGCTTTGCAGTGTTCCTCAGTATGTGTAACCAATGGGACATTTTCCATCACATGCAGTGTAAGCACATCTACCAGGGCTACCTGCACCGAAGAATACCACAAGGCTCAATGTTAGGAGCACTCCTATCCTCCATATTTATTAACAATTTAATGATGTTCTTCATCTCACATTGCTGCAGTCCTTACATATGGGTAGTCCGCTGTCCTCGGTCGGCCCGAATACCAAAGTATTAGGCTGACGTCGGTCATGGGCGCTCAGATCTGAAATCAGAGTGTCAGGGTATAAAAGCGCATGACCGACGTCATATCCTCAGTCTTTTTTGCCGCATGGTCCGATGCAGAAGCAGTGTTGCAAGTGCCGTTCGGCATTCTGAAATTTTTCGTGTTCGGAGTTTCAGACCGATACCAAGTTGGGCTAAGTACCCCGTTGGGGAATATTTTTGTTTTTTCTTGCCTCAGTTATTTCCGGATGTCAGAAAAAGTGAATAATTGTATTTCTTGTGGGAAACAGATACCGCATAGAGATTATCATTCCCTTTGTATTCCTTGTTTGGGACCGGAGCACGACGTAGTCGGGTGTAGGTTTTGTGCTAGGTTTAATAAGCGCACCATTAAACGAAGGTTAGATTGCGCTAGGTTAGTCTTTGGGAAGAGGTGTAATTATAATATGCCGTCGGATCCTCCGACGCCCGCTTCCACGAAGAAGCGCAAAGACAAATCTTTGAAGCCTAGGCAAGATGATTTGTCCGTTTCGGACGCCGGTCCTTTAGAAGCTACAGTGGAACAGGTGGATCCGGCTGAAGTTTCTGTTGAGTCTCAGGGTGAAACTTTGATTTTACAAGATGTAGCATCACAGGAGTCAGGTCAGGCTGAAGGGGCCTCTCAGGTTTCTGTTCTCTCTTCTATGCCTAAGGTGGTTAGGCCTTCTACTTCTATTCCTAAGGCTCCTTCTAAGGGCAGGTCTGTTTTGCCTTCCTCTGGTGTCAGTCCTGGTGCTTCAGGATCTGTGCCTAAAAAGCACATGCTTAAAATGGCAGAAGATTTGATTACTTTAATTAGAGGTTCTATGCCCCCTCCTGATAAGAGGCCCAGGGTGGAGCCAGAGTTGGAAAGTTTGGACCAGGCCTCAGATGATTCAGAGTCTTCTGCTGAAGACATTCAGGATTTACTCCCTTATTCTGATTCTGATGCAGAGGATTCCACTCCTTCTGCTTCTCCTCCAGAGGATTTTTCATTTTCAGAAACTCTACACTCCATGAGGGAGCATTTTAAGTGGGAAGGACAGGATTTCTCGGATTCACGAAAGAGGCTTAGGGAGTTCTTGTTTTTACCACTGCATAGACCCTTGGCTATACCTCCTGTTTTGGATGTTGTTCAGGATGTTTTTTCGGAGGCTTCCCTTAATCCAGATTCTTTGCCCCCTGCACCAGTTAAACCAGACAGGTATTATAGGGTGCCTGAGGCTCATAAATATCTGTATAAGAGTCCTAGGGCGGATCCAGAAACTGTTAGTCAGGGGCCTAAGGGTGTTAGAGCCTCTGTTGTAAAGAATCCGGTTCCTCTAGATAAGGAAGCTAGAGCTTTGGACAGATGGGGTAAGAAGGTGTACACATCTTCTACTTTAGCAATGAGGGCTTTAAATTGCCAGTTTCATATGTTGAAGTATCAGAATTTCCTCCTTTCTCAGCTAAAATCTAAAGTGGATGCTTTGGCAGAGGGCATAGAGTGTAAAGAATTGCAAGATTTGGTGCATGTATCTGAACAGGTGGGAAAGCATTCTTTGCAGTATGGTTTTGATGCTTTACAGGCTTCTTCTAGGGTGGCTGCCACTGGTTCAGTTCTTCGTAGGCATGCCTGGCTTAAGGATCAGAATTTATCCGAGCATGTTAAAACTAGAATTCTGGATGCCCCTTTACAGTCTGAAGTTTTGTTTGGTCCCCCTGTGGAGTCTGTTTTGAAGAAAATGGAAGACAAGGCTAAGTCCATGCAGAGTGTTAAAGATTTTTTGCAGGTGCAACCTCCAAAGTTTAGTAGAAATTGGCCTACTAAGGGGTGGACGTACCCTTCTTCTGATTCTCAGTCTAGCGGTAGATCTAGACGTGGTAGGGGCAGGGCTCAGAGTACCTTCAGGCCCAGAACATGGAGTTCGCCTGCTCAATCTGCTGGTGAGGGTAGGGGCCAGTCCTTTCGAAAACAGGCCCAATGACCTGCATTTTCAGCTGCCAGATTTTTCTTGCCTGGCAGCTCCTTTGGGAGGAAAACTAGCTCTTTTCAAGCAAAACTGGCTTTTAATCACCCAGGACAAATGGGTATTGGACATTATAAACCAAGGCTACAAGTTCTATTTCCATACATTGCCTCCTTTCAAAGGCATGCCAGATGTTCCTCCTCGGCAAAGGATAGAGGCTCACAAACAGATTTCCTTACTTCTTCAAATGGGAGCTATACAGCCAGTTCCTCTGTCAGAGGTGGGTCTAGGATTTTATTCTCGCCTGTTTCTAGTACCAAAGAAGGGGAACGCGTGGAGACCGATTTTGGACTTATCCATCCTCAACACTTATTTGGACATTCCAAAGTTCAAAATGCTGACGTTACAACAGCTTTTACCCCTGCTGGGAAAAGATCACTGGATGGTAACTCTGGATCTAAAAGAGGCTTATCTTCATGTTCCTATCAGGCCCAGTTGCAGGAGGTACCTGCGTTTTCGGGCTGGAAATTTACATTATCAGTTCTCTGCATTGCCCTTTGGCTTATCTACTGCGCCCAGAGTGTTCACAAAGGTTCTGGCTCCAGTGATAGCCTTTTTCAGTTTAAGAGGAATACAGATTTATCCTTATTTGGACGATTGCCTGATTATTGCACAAGACAAGGACGAACTTCTTCATCATCTACAGTATGTGATGGTAGTGTTAAGATGCCTAGGGTATTCTGTGAACGAAACAACGTCCAGTCTAGTACCCTCTCAGGACATGTGCTTTCTGGGTGTGAGACTGAATACAGCTTTTCAGATGGCCTTTTTGACCCCGGACAAACAAAGAAACCTTTCTCTTTATTTCCATCAAATGTCTCTACAGTCCAGGCTGACTGCAAGGACAGTCCTTCAAGCCTTGGGGTTCATGGCATCTTGTATTCTGGTGCTTCCCAATGCCAAACTGCATATGAGGAAGCTTCAATGGTATCTCAAAAATGTATAAACACAACACTGCCAAGATCTAGACACTGTCATTCAGATGATTCCTTGCATTCAGAAGGAATTTTTGTGGTGGGCCCAGGAATGTCACCTAAACAAGGGACTCTCTGTGACCCGACCAGAGGCGAGTCAGATTCTAACGACAGATGCCTCGGACAAGGCTTGGGGAGCACACCTCAATGGAAAATGGGTGCAAGACACGTGGCCTGTCAGACTTCAACATTTGCATATCAACTTGAGGGAGATGTTAGCAGTTCAATTTGCTTTGATGGCTTTCAAGGATTTACTTCACCCAGGGCAGGTGTTGATTCAGACAGACAACACTACTGTCATGTGGTACATCAACAAGCAAGGGGGAACTCACTCGTACCCTCTTTGCAGGCAAGCGATGATTTTGTGGGAGACTGCTCTCAGTTTACACCTCAATCTTCAGGCAAGGTTCCTACCAGGAGCACAGAACTCCTTAGCAGATGTGTTGAGCAGACAAATAGTGGATCCTCACGAGTGGAAATTGGATCCTCATGTATTTCAAAAGTTGACAGTGTTATGGGGAACTCCAGAGATAGATCTGTTCGCTTCTCCACTAAATTACCAGTTGCCAAAGTTTTGCACAAAAATGTTTCATCCCACAGCTTGGAAGGTGGACGCTCTATCATTCAGTTGGAACAATCTTCATGTATATGCCTTTCCACTTCTGCCTCTTCTACCCAAGGTACTCTTAAAGGCCAGGCAAGACAAGCCATCCATGATTCTGATAGCGCCGGATTGGCCTCGACAACACTGGTACCCACTACTGAGGAGTTTAGTACGAGAGCCTCCATGGCCTCTACCTTTGATTCCACATCTTTTGTCTCAGGAGGGCAATCACCTTCTCAATGTCCGGATTCAGTCTCTGCATCTAACAGCCTGGCATATTCTGTTTTAGACTCTGAAGGGTCTCAGCTTCCACAACAAGTTTTGAATGTTATTTTGGAGGCCAGGAGGCCTAGTACAAGAAAAGTTTACGCTGATAAATGGAGGAGATTTTTTATTTGGAGCAAAGGGAAGGGCTTTGATGTTTCCAAGCCTGATTTAAGTGTTTCTCTGCAATATCTTACTGAATTATTGGACAAGGGTTTGTCCTTCTCCTCCATAAAGGTTCATGCTGCAGCCCTTTCTGCTCACTATGACTGTGACCCTCCTTTATTCTCTCATCCTTTGTTTAAGCAATTTCTTAGAGGGGCAAAGAACATAAGACCCCCATGTAGAGCCCCTACTCCTGCTTGGGATCTCAATTTTGTGTTGGAAAAACTTACTCTACAACCTTTTGAGCCTGCAGCTACTGCCGAGTTGAAGTATTTGTCATGGAAGACTGCTTTTTTGTTGGCCATTACCTCTGCAAGAAGGGTTTCTGAATTACAGGCCCTTATGGCAGTGGAACCTTTCCTAATTTTTCATAAGGATAGGGTATCTTTGCGTACTAATCCTTCCTTTATGCCTAAAGTGGTGTCTAATGTGGCCTTGAATCAAACTATTCATTTGCCTACCTTTTATGCAGACCCCCAAAACAAAGGGGAGAAGATTCTGCATACTTTGGATATTCATAGGCAGTTGCGTTATTATTTGAGCAGAACCAAGGGGTTCAGGCAGTCTCAGCAGTTGTTTGTTTCTTTTGCTTTGGGTTCTCAAGGAAAACCTGTTTCGAAACAGACTATTTCTAAATGGATTGGTTTTTGTATTTCTTTCTGTTATTCCCATCATGGTAAGGAGATTCCGGCTGGAATCAGACCTCATTCCACTAGAGCTACTGCCACTTCTACTGCCTTTCTAAGGGGGGTAGCTACAAAAGATATTTTGGAGGCAGCTACTTGGAGTTCAGTTACATACTTTTTCTAAACATTACCATCTTCCTCTCTATTCTAAGTCTAGGGCTGGGTTTGCCACTGCTATTTTACAGGGCATTTTAGCAGCCCCTAATGCTTTATGATTTGGCCATCCTCCCTTTCCTCTGCTTTGGGATTCTACCCATATGTAAGGACTGCAGCAATGTGAGATGAAGAACATAGTACAGTTTTGTACCTACCATAAATGTAGATGTTCGAAGATCCACATTGCTGCAGTCCAACTTACCCTCCCTCCTTCCCCACTGTAGTTTGTATGGTTATATAGTTTGGGTGGTGGTTGTTGTTGGGCATGTTTTGGGGAGGTATTCTGTTTTTGGCTGTGGCCTTTCTTTTTAGGGCCTTCTGACATCTGGGGCAAGAAAAGACTGAGGATATGACGTCGGTCATGCGCTTTTATACCCTGACGCTCTGATGTCAGATCTGAGCGCCCATGACCGACGTCAGCCTAATACTTTGGTATTCGGGCCGACCGAGGACAGCGGACTACCCATATGTAAGGACTGCAGCAATGTGGATCTTCGAACATCTACATTTATGGTAGGTACAAAACTGTACTTTTGTACTAACCTTGAAACCATCTCTGCATATTATATAACTACATTCAGATAAATTAAAAGTGTGGCTGCAAAAAAAAAAAAAAAAAAAAAAAAGCTGCAACTTGACTTCAGTTCACTATGGCAGTGGCTGAATGATGTGCAACTTTTATTAAATTGCAGAAGAAAGTAGAAAAGCAAAATAAAACATCTGCTCC